>NC_135336.1:44573438-44876468 GCF_023851605.1 Tamandua tetradactyla
ATGCTCATAAAAAAATGATTAAGGTATGTCAAATGTATAGAGAAGCCAACTGAAAATATCTCTTAATGTCCAAAACTGGAATAATTGAGAAAAAATAAGGTAGTATTTTTATTATAACTCAAGGTATGAAATAAATATGCATAATTCCATACTGATATAAATATTAATTGAATAACAAAATATGGAAGAGAATAGACACATTTCCTGTGCAACAAATCCCAAATAACTGTTTTAAATATTTTCTCTCTTCAAGGAAATGAAATTCCATCACTCTTACATATGGGATGCATTTAGTGACTTCCTCTTAAAGAGTACTGTATAGTAAATGTGCTGGTTTGAAACATTATGCAGTCAAGAAAGGCAATCTGTTTTAATGCTAATCCAACCTTGTGGGCAGGGCCATTTCTTTGATATTAATTAGATTATTTCCATAGAGTTGGGAGTTCACCCATTCAAGGTGGATCTTAATTAGTTTACTGGAGTCCTTAAAATTGCTGACTCAGAGAATGGAGAGTTTAGATGTTTGGAGACAGACAAAAGAAGTTCAGAAATGAGATCACTGGAACCAGGAGCCGAAGGCAATGAAATTTTCAAGCAAAAGGCAAGCCGATGTTACTATGTGCCTTCTATGTGACAAGGATGCTGCCTTTTCTCCAAGAAGATATCTCCTTTGGTGCCTTAATTTGGACATTTTGATGGCCTTAGAATTGTAACATGACTTAACACATCCCCCTTGTAAAAGCTGAAAAAATTCTGATATATTGCATTCTAGCAGCATTAGCAGGCTAAACAGCTTTTGGCACCAGAGAAGTGGGGTACTGCAAGATGCAAATACTAAACATGTTAGAATGGCTTTTTACATGGATAAGGGGAAGATTCTGGAAGAATTATGAGGATGTAAATAGGAAAGGCCTGAATGGCTTTGAACAAGCTGTTCGTAGAAATGTGAATGGAAGAAAAGATTGGCAACTGGATGAAAGGTGATGCTTGTTTTAAAATGGCAGAGAATTTGGCAAAATAGTGTCCTGGTGTAGACAGAATTTGAAAGTGATGAGTTACGACATCTAGTTGAGGAAATTTTCAAACTAAATGTGGAAAATGCAGCCTGGGTTCTTCTTGCAGTTTGCAGTAAAATATGATGGGAAAGGAATAAGCTGAACTGAAAACTCTTGGATACAAAGAAACCAGAAACTGATAGTTTGAAAAATTCCAATCTTTTAGAAAATGAGATCCCAGAGAGTATTGCACCATGTGAGTACTTAACCAAACATGAAATCAGTCAGCCATTACAGGATAAAGGAGGACTGGAGATGAAGTTATCCAGAAAGAATTCATGGAAAATCCTGTTTTCTGATCATTGTGATCCCTGTATGCAACATGCCAAACCAACAAGCTTCTTATGAAATCTGTATTAATGGAACCACAGCCAGTCTGGACTAAAAGGGACAGATCAAAGGACAAATGACTTCAATGGCAGAACCATAGAAGCTAATGCCTGGGGCCAGGAAATCTCAGGTCAGGAGAGAGAATCCGCCCTTGCACATGGAGAGGATCAGTTTGCCCCAAAGGCAGAGCGCAAGGCTTTTACCTTGAGGTTCAGGAAGAATTTGGTACCCCAGGCCTCAGAGAGAGTAGAGTACATTCCCTGGAGATTGGGGAAGTGTGGCAACCATCCCATTGTTCGGAAGGGGTTGAGCATGTGTCCTAGAAATGGCAGAGAATCCAGGTGCTTCCCCAATGCTTGGAGAGGGTGGAACCAAGAACAAAGGTGGTTGTTTTCCCAGTGCTTGAATGTGTTAAAACCCTCATCCCAGTGTTTGTGAAGAGAAGGACCACAGTGTAAACCCTTGAAAAACCCTGAGAAAGAAGCATCATTCTATAAGTGATTCTCAGACTCTGAAATCCAATGGAATATTCCCTGCCAATTTTTGGATTCTGGTGACCCTGTTTTCCTCTCAATTTCCCCCTATGGAAATGAGAATGTTTATCCTGTGACTGCACCTGCTTTGTACATTGGCAGCAGACAATTTGTCTGAGTTTCGTAGTTCCATAGAAGAATTTTGCCTTAGGACTGACCATGCCAGGACTGTTTTTGATTTGGTATTGAATTTGTGTTGTTACTGAAATGATTTGAGGCTTTTGAAATATTTTAATGGGCTGAACGTATTTTCTTTATGGAAAGAATATCTCTTTGGGGGGTCCAGAGGGTAGAATGTAGGATTTGAAACTATCATATGTCCCAGGAAAGCCATGTTCTTTTAATCCTAATCCAAACTTGTGGGGGCAGACCTATTCTTTAAGATGGAACCTTTCAGTTAGATTGTTTCCATGGAGATGTGACACATCCAATTGTGGGTGGAAATTTTGATTAGATTATTTCCTTGGGGTTTTGCACACAACCATTCAAGGTGGATCTTAATTAGTTTACTGGAGTCCTTTAAAGAGCTGACACAGAAACTTGAGGATTCAGAAGTTTGGGAACAGACAGAAGAGACTCAGAGGAGGCCACTGGACCAGGAGTTGAAGCAATGAAACCCAGGAGCAAAGGGCCAACAGATGCCACCATGTCAAGTGACAGAGGAGGCTGAATGCTGCCTTTCCTCCAAGAAAGGATCCTCTTGCTGATGCCTTAATTTGAACATATCGATGGCCTTAGATTATAACTTGTAACTTAATAAATGCCATCTGTAAAAGTCAATCCATTTCTAGCATATTGCATTCCAGCAGCATTAAAGAAGTGAAACAGTAAAGAAATAAAAAACTAACTTTGCAGTGTAAAAGCCTGACAAATTCTACCTCAGACAAAAATATTAAAGTATCAAGGTTAATGTTATCTATGATAAAAACTTTTAAAAGTATATATCCTTGATATAGCTATGAGAATGGCACTTTACCTCTGTTGTCATCTCCCCAAAACCCATAATTCCAGTCGAATTATGAGAAAAATCATAAGACAAAAATAAACCTGAAAGGCAGTTCTCAAAACCGTCAAGGTTATCAAAATTATGGAAACTCTTAGGAATGATCACAGTTTAGAGCAACCTAAGTGTGTATGATGACTAAATGTAATTGGTATCCTGGACGAGATTCTGGAAGATAAAAAGGTCTCCAGGTAAAGCCTAAAGAAATCAGATTGAACTATTTAGTTTAGTTATTAGTAGTGTATACTTATTTGCTTATCAGCGATGATAAAATCACTATAGAAATGTTAAAAACAGGAGAAACAGGTAGGGGACATATGGAAAATTTCAATAATATCCTTCCAACTTTTATGGACCTATAAAACTTTTATTCAATGAAAATGTTTATTTGCAAAACAAATACAGAAAACACGCAGGGTTGAAATTAAGTAAACTCATTTTTTGACTCTTTAACGATAAATGAATCCTTCACATGACTATTTCACTGATAGTTTTGCTCAAGTGACTTACTTAACTTGACATAGTGTTCATCAATCATAATTTCACAGTGAAATTTTCCTTAGCAGTTTTCCCCTCTGATTCATATATTCTAGACACATTCAAGTTCTTACATTAGTCTTTATTATTTTTTGGAAATTAAGCTAACTTGCTTTTTCTTCCTGAGAGCAAATATTTGAACTCAGCCAGCTTCTCCACACATTTGGAAGGACTTTTAACCTACTTTGCAATAAACTTAAAAGAGAAAATTTATTATGTTAAATTAAAATGAGAAGTAAATTTTAAAATGCATCTAAAGGTTTTACAAGTCAAAATGATTAAATGACTATATTTTATTTGGGCATGTCTCCAGTTTTGGGATTGTGACATGTACTATTGAAAAATTAAAAATTAAAACTATAATGAATTAGGTATTTCCTCTTACATTTTTTGGGGGGGAGGGCTTCAATTCGACTAAAAAGAAATTTGACCATTGAAATTCAGGTCCTACTTCTTATCATCACAGCAACTGACACAATTCCTTTTAGAGAATAAGCACTCCACAAAAATGCTGTATTGAGTTGTTGCATATCTCTAATTACATGAGGGAGATATGTAGCTTGAATGCACACTTTCTAATGTACTGAGTAAATACTTATATTAAACATATAAAAATTAAAATAATATTAATAGCAATATTTCAAATTTCAATAATAATTAAAACATCAACTTAAAAGGGATTAGACAAAGCTGAAGAATTGTGAACTGAAACATAATTCTATAGAAAATTACTCTGAAAAATAATAAACAGGGAAGATAGAGTGAATAGGCCTAAACTGTCTAATATTTTGAGGATCTAACAATAGAAAAGTTAATGAAAACTCCATATTAAACTAATTAATAGCAAATAATATCCCATATTTCACATAGCATACCCTCAGATTGAGGAAACTAGAAGAATCCCATATGAATAAAATATAAAATCCACAGCTAAACATGTCATGTTAAAACTGTAGCATACAAAATAAAGAAAGAGAGGTCTTAAGAGCAAGCAATCAAAAGAATGAGATTAGAAATAATAAGAATAAGATTAGAAAGAAATAACAATTAACGTACTTCTTTTTTATTTTATTATTTTATTATTTTTTATTGTGAGAACTAACATATATACAAAAAAGCAATAAATTTCAAAGCACACTGCAACAATTAGTTATAGAACAGATTTCAGTGTTTAGTATGGGTTTTCCACAATTTTAAATTTTTACTTCTAGCTGCTACAAGAAACTAGAGACTAAAAGAAATGTCAATATAATGATCCAACAATCATACACTTTTGTTAAACCCTGTCTTCTCTGTATAACACCAACTTCTGTGATCTTTCTCCCAATCAGTAAGGTTATTTGGGCTATGCCCATTCTAAATTTTTCATGTTGGAAGGGTCTGCTGATAATAGAGGATAGAGGGATGGAACTACTTGATGATCTGGAGAGGCTGGTCCCTCTGTGTTTCAGGACTTTTCTGGCCTAGGAACCCATCTAAAATAGATTTCTGGTGAGTAAGCATAGTGCATGGAGCCTTTTGGTTGAGGGCTGACAAACCATGATAGGTAGCAACATCTACCTGAAGCTTGTGTTAAAGTAGCCTCCAGTGTAGTCTGTTGACTCTATTTGAACTCTCTCAGGCACTGTTACCTTATTTCTTACACTTCTTTTCCCCCTAATTAACTTACTTCTTAATGGCAATTGAAAAATGCCAGAATGGAATGAAATAATATCTTCAGAGTGCTGTGAGAAAATATCTATTAATGAATAATTCCTTACAGTGTCATTTTTCTTTCTTCTCTCTATTTATATTTGTATGCTATATAGCTGGGTCACATTTCATTATTTTTCCATGTGAGTATCCCATTATTGCAGCACTATTTGTTGAATTTTTGTTTGGTTGGTTTTTTCTTTGTTTGCTTGTTTGCTTGTTTTTTGGGAAATGCATGGACCAGGAATCGAACCTGGGTCTCCCCCATAGCAGGCAAAAATTCTACCACTGAACTACCCTTGTATCCCCCACTTGCTTTATTTTTAATTAAACTAAGTTATCAGTATGGCTTTAGTTTGCTAAATACTGTCAGAATGCAATGTACTAGAAATGGAATAGCTTTTTAAAAAGGAATTTATTAAGTAACAAGTTTATAGTTTTAAGGCCATAAAATGTCCCAACTAAGGCACAGAAAGGTACCTTGACTCAAAGAAGTCTAATGTCCTTCACATGAAAAGGCAAGTAGCTGGTGAATGCGGGTCTTTGTTCCTGGTTCCATTCCCTTCAAATACTGATGCCAGTGGTTTCCTCTCTAAGCATCTTTGGGCCTTCACTTAGCTCCTCTCAAACTCAACCCTGGATTCTGGCTTGCTTAGTATCTCATGAGAAGGCACATGGTGACATCTGCTGGACTGTGCATCTCTAAATATCTATGTCTAGGCATCTATCAGTTCTGAAGTAACTATGTTTTCTCCAAAATAAAGGAGCCCAGTAAACTAATCAAGACCCACTTTGAATGGGCTGGGTCACATCTCCATCTAATCAAAAAGCCACACCCACAATTGGGCACTTCACATCTTCATGGGAGTAATCTAATCAAAAGGCACACCCACAGTTGAGTGCATCAGTCTTCATGGAAACAATCTAATCAAAGGTTCCACCTTAAACAATAGGTCTGGCCCCAAAAGTTTGGATTCGGATTGAAAGAAAATTGCTTTTGAGGGGTACATAACAGTTTCAAACTAGTACAAGCATTAATGCAGTAAAAATGTTCTATCTTTTCCTTTATGGTTTGTGTTTGTATGTATTATTTAAAAACAGTTCTTTCTTAACAAAAGGTCATGAAGACAGTCTCCCATATTTTCTTCTAATATTTTTTAAGTCATAAACTTAGCTACTGAGGATGGATTCCATTTGAAATATAAAAATAACTCCTACACATCGATGTAAGGAAGACAACTGAACAGAAAAGTGGGCAAAAACATAAACAGACAATTTTACACAGTAACTTCAAAATTAATGATAATAATTATGTTTAAACTGTTGATATAGATATTGATTTTTCCTTTTCTATTCAAATAATATAGATATTTGAATAGAATTCAATGTTTCCTTTTCTATTCAAATTGAAATAGATACTGATTTTTCCTTTTCTATTCAAATGGTACATTTGAATTGTTTTCTGTTCTCTATTTTCTTTCACACAGAAAGTGTCTATTATAATAAATAATATGAGATCATTCTAAGGTAATGTATAGTTAAATATTTAATTTCCATAGGGAAGTAAAGGAAAGATAGAGGAAGAGCTGTCAAAAGTTTCCAGGAAGAAAGAGTTTCATGAAGAAGTTTTCAAGAGCAGAAAAAAAGGGAACAAATGAATGAGGGAAGAAAGAATCAGAGGAACAAAAGGGAGGGAGACAAGGAGAAAGTGAGGGAAGAATGGGAGAGAGGGAGGCAGGGAGGGAGAAAAAAGAAAGAAGGAAGGGAGGGAAGAGGGGACGGAAGGAGAGCGGGAGAGAGGGAATTCTATACACAAAATTCTAGTATTTGCAATTGTTAAATGTGGAACCAATTAAGTAAACAAATACATAGCTAAGTTAACTTTTCTTTTTTACTGAACAAGACACTTATAAGCCTGTTTGGTTTGTCCCTTCAAGTCAGTCAAATATTAATTTCAGGTTTTCCTAGAAAGCATCACTATTATATAGTGTCATACTCTTCTTCCAGAAAAAAATAATTCTTACATGGCATGGCTACCTTATTTACTGCCCTTTGAGAGCCTTTGCAGGTAGCAAATATTTCACAAGCAGTTTGGTTTGTATACTCTAAACATCATTGAACAAAAACAAATCTATTCAAAAAATTGCACTAGAGGGATTGGAAAGCTGGTAAGGAGAGAATCATTCTCAGAGATGGAGAGGCCCATAGCTTTGCTTTCCTTCAGAATCCAGAAGGGAAGAAGCTTTAAAAAGAACATAAGGAAAGCATTCAGAAGAATGATCTGAGGCAGAGGTAGGCTGTGTGTAATATAGAACATTTGAGCACTGTGATTAAACTTTGGCCATATTGTGCTTTATTATAATTTTCTAGAAAATAAATTGCTTCTTATAGCTACCCATATATTGCAAAACAGATACATGAAATCAGCCTTTTACAGGTCAATTTTATTTTTTTATATAATGAGTTAAATGCTTAGCAAACAATTAGATTGCCACAAAATCAATGTAATTGGATTCTTCTTCTAGTCAAAATAACCAACAGTCAATTTTAGTGGCATATTTTTCACATAGCCTAAAAAAATGGACACAATTTACTTGGAGAATAATACTGCAGAACGCCAGTTGGAATGGGAGCAGCAAATGTGTCTAATAAAGCTTTCTTCCAGCTAGATGGGCAGTTAAGGAATACTGCTCTGCCACAAAGCTGTCACAGATGCAATACCTAAGCCCTGTCTCTGGCTCTCTCAAAACCTCTATCTGGAGAGGAGGAGAGGTGTTTTTTCCAATTGAAGCCTTATCTTAGTAAACTGTTTTTTGATGAGGACTGATGACCATCACTGAGTTGAGCTTTTTTAGTCCTAGTGAAGAAGTTAGATTGCTTAGCTACTTAGCCCTGAAAATAATTTCTTTCAATTCTATCAAAAAGATGCATTATTTAGTCTTGGAACTTGCTATGAATGTTGAAACGAGGGAAAGACTATGGATAATCCAGAAAAATCCCAATCAGATATGAAAAAAAAAAGCAGCACCAAAAAAAAACCTCATAATTTTTAGGACTGGCATTCATCAAGGTCGTTAAAGTTATTTCCAGGAAAGCAGTTCCATAGAGAGTCATAAACATTATCTGCTTGATCTGATAAACCCTACTTATTTGTCAATAAAATTTACAATGCTGCAATATCCACAACTGAGTGCAGAATTTTAACCATAGGAAAATATATATTGAATAACCATTTGAAAAAGCCATGCTTTTCTCCTCAATAAGAATAGCTTCTCACCCTTCTCTCCTTCCTGTCACTTTTTCATCTTTTGTTAAACTGATCTTGTAATCAAAGACACAGGCCTCATAGGGATGCATGTTAGGAGATTGAGGACAGATATAGTGATCACCATATATAATAAACACACTTCCAAATTTTAGCAATGGCAGTTTAAACAGTCACCCATCACCTTCAAATATTCACATACCCCGACACTCAATACTCACCTTTATTCAAAATCTTATTACTCCAAAATCTTGTTACTTTATCCAAAATCTTGATACTCACCAAAATCTTGTCTATGGATTGGGAGGTTACTTAAGAAAGAATTGGAAAAAAAGATATGCAGCATAAATTTTAGCTTACATTATGTTATCATCAAGTTTGGCTAGTATGTTATGTTAGCAGGAAAATCTACCATTGTTTAGAATTTAAAGTGAGAATTTACTCCTAAATATTTAAAGAAAATATATGCAAAAAAATTCAGCAAATGGTGCTGTGATAATGAATATTCACATAGAGAAAGAAAGAAATGTGACCTCCACCACACAGCATACATTTAAAAAGCATATGAAATTGTATAATTTGCTTCCAAAATACAAAATGTATTATTTGTATTGTATTTTCAATAATTTGGAAATACAAATTATTTACAAATAAAGACCATTGTAGTAATTCTAAAATAAGGTCTACATTCTGATTTTTTTTTCTATTACCCAGATATAGTGAGAATATTATATGTACCAATGAAGGAAAGATGCACTTATTTGGAGGAACTGAATTCATACCCTTTGCTCTCTATAGGCCCAATTTCTCTGATGTAAAAATTCCCTTCATATTCATGGCAATTTAAATAAAAGGAAAGGAAATGCCTGTGAAGGATTTTAATGGATCTTTAATAACATGAACTTAGTTCATTACTCTCTGCTCACCTTAAGGTAACTTTTTAGTTTTCCTAAAATGTTAGCATTTCCTTAGTGTAAGTGATGATAATAATAATACTCATAATTCTTTTCCAGACAGACACCTGATATGGTAGTTTGTAGCCCAGAAAAATTACCTTATTTATAAAGCCTAGTTTGTAGTACATATACTGAAAAACTTTTATGATACAGGAGAGACATTTTTTTCACATTAAAAAAATAAATTGTACTCAAAAGTTACAAGACTTTGGAAGTTCAGTGGCAAAATTCACTTCCAGATGTTTTACACTCCTGAACTGTATGCATGAGTTGATTGTGGTACAGTTGTCAAGGTGTATTTCTTGTGCATTTATATGTTTTTCCTTGTTTGCTCTCTGTCTTTCCCTATCTCTTTCTCTCTAACTCAATCAAATGAACAGACATATGCACACAAATTTACTATCAAAATAAATAATCCCATTGCTTAACAAGGAAAAAAGGTAAGTCAAAGTGTGGTTTTATGTGCTTGCCTGGGTCTCCCAGGTATTATTACTATGTGCTGACTGAAGAAGCATTTATTACACTCTTTGTAGTGTCTAAAATTTTAATTTTCCGCTATGAGGCATTTAAAGTCTGTCTGGGATAGTCGGAAATGTGTTTCTAATTGCTTTTTACATGCAAAAGAGATACAATAGATTATCAACAACAGAACTATTACTCATCCATCTAAGTGCAGCTCCTTTTCAGCATGCAATATTTATGTGTTTATATACTTCTGGCTAATGCTAACAATCGATGCCTATGTGATGAGCCAACCTGTATAATTGTCAAATGCCTGAAACTTACCAAGAAATTATGTTTATTTTTAAAATATTGTTCCAAATTGTATTTATAGTTAAAATAAGAGAAAAAGTAGAGATATCTTATTAAATTTCCTAATCAGATGGGGAAATTTATTTCAATGCATTTTTTTTTGTAGATAGTAGAAGCTCTTTCATTACCGTCTACCTATTTTCTTAAATCAACTGAAATAACAAAATAAGGAGAAGTTTTTTCCTATCACTGTATTTGAGAAATGCATCAAATATACTGTTTCCATGATGCTAGAATTAAAAAAAAAAATCCAATTACTTTAATAATTTAACTGTTAACTTTCAGACCTTAGAAGAGTTAAGTCCTCATCAATTTGCAAATATGGTCTATTCCATTGGTTTTGTGGTATTTATTAGGGATATGACTTGTAGTCTTGAACTGATATTCAATCTATTCTTACTTGTATTTATTTCTCTATTATCATTTTAGTAGTTAAATCATACTAATGCTATAATTCAACTAAGGGAACTATAGATTTTCCTTTTATTTATTCAGATATGACACAGGATATGGAACTGCAAGGTTACATTTTGCATTTGAAATTTTATCCCTTATTCTTTCCTTTTTGTTTAGACTAACATGTATATGTTGATTAACTAATATATTGTTTAGTATTTATTACCCTCTTTATTTGCATTTACTTGATACTCACACTTAATTTTTAGCCCTAAACATTTACTTGCAGGATTCCAATCAGAAAAATGCTGAATTGTGTATCCACTCATTCAATAATCTGTAAATACATGCTATGTGTATCATTCCATGCCAGTATCTGTATATGATAAAAAGAATTTAAGATCATTGATATAAAAAATTCACATTTCTTTAGGGAAATAAGAAACCCAAGGGAAGTCCAATACAAAAATGAAAGTGCTAAATAAGTGGTCAGTGAGGGAGGAAGGAGTGCAGTTTGAGTTTGGGACATTATTACTAGAAATTTTGGTCAGAAGAAAGCACCTGGGAGAAGGTGGGACCTAAATCGTGTCAAGAAGAGTAGCTAGGATTTAAATGGGCAAAGGAAAAGGGAAACTCAGGTGAGAGGAACTGTAAACAAAGGCTCAGAGTTGAAATGATTTGCTTGGCTTAATAGGGGGATCAAGAAAAAGAGCACAACCAAGAAGGGTTTCCATTGGAATTCTTGAAATAGCTGTTGATGTGTTTGTAAAGGCAATCAGTGAGCAGACTGTATAGACAGGTATTGAATTTCAGACTGCAGAGTCTATGTTCTCCTTATAAAAGAAATTAATTTTTAAATGATCCATAGGAGGTAACAAGCCAGAAGCAGAATTTTAAAAACATGTATTCAAACACAGTTGCCGGAAAAAAAGCGTCACACTTTCAGGAGACAAGTTTAGACCGTTGCCTCTAAAGCACTGTTCTTAACCAGCTCTGACGCAGGCCTGTGAGGGTCAAACCGGTGAAGGATTGGGACTTAGTGAACACTGAAGAATTCTCTTAACCTTTTCTTCTTCTTGGGTTGAACTAAAAACTAAAGAGTTCTTGCAGAGAAGAAAACTAGATGAAAACTTGTAATTTTCTGAAATCCCAAATCCCTATGATTTCTTTCAAAATTTAAGATTTTTCTGATATTCAGAAGCTATTACTGACCACACCTGGTTTATTGTTGTGTTTTGGACTTAGTGTTCAATGGTATTCTAAAGCTGGAAACAAAGCAAATAGGATAAGATCACCAAATTGGCCCTTTTTCTTATTCCCCTTACTACTCCTATATTTTCATCTTTCCTTCTCCTTATTGTCCCTCATGTCTGCCTCTATATCCCTCCTTTCTTGTCCATCCTGCCTCTTATCATTGATCCTTTAGTCTGCCTTCTCCTTTGTGTTGTTATTGAATGGCAGGAAATGTTACAACAGAGGTATGAGTAGGTACAAGAAGAAAATGAATCCCTTAATTCTAGAAATGTTGATCCACTTGTGAGACATAAAGTTTCCTGAGGGTTAACAGAGTCCATTAGAATAATCAGAAAGAAAAGGTGATAATTTCAAAAGCTAAAAATCATATTCACTTGAAGAAAAGTTCCCTCTCTCTTCCTTGCCTGCTCTTCATGTGTAGGCTATTCCTAGCCTGGTATAGAAGCATTGAGGCAGCCTAGACATGCATGATGGAGTCTTCAGATATCAGTCGATGGGATGGCACCATCAGTGGAATTCCCTCAACAGAATCTTGCCAAGTAGGGCAGGCATGAGAACAGTTTTTGTGACAGAGATACTTTGGGTGTCTTTTCTTCACCACTCACCAACTATGATGATATGGGGAAGCAGAAGGCAGCAGAGTATAACCAAGAAATAAGGATTTAAAGGATGATTATGATTACTGAATCATTATACAGATATTCCTTTTTATTTTCTGCATATTAAACAGAGGGGAATACCTGAGATTTTTTATTTGTAATCCAGCTGCCTTGATCTCTGATAATGATTGTATAATCTTTATTTTATGCCCTTGTGACTGTAAAAACCTATGACTGACCTTCCCTTGTACCCATTTATTCAGATTTTTGACTTCAGAGTCTTGCGATCACTAAAGACAGCCCATAGTGTTTATTAATGTAGGGTCTTGAATCAGTCTTGCTTTGTGCCCAGCAATTAATTTTTTTTCTTTGAAGCCTCAGTATCTCAGGAATTGGTCATTTAAGCTCATCAGGCAAAATAATCCACCTTTGATAACAAGAGTTTGAGCAAGGGAGTCACCCTATTTCTTATATTTCTTACCCAACACCCAGTGACTCTGAGCTGCCAGTGAGTTTGGTATAACTTGTCCCCATTACCTTTAACTTACACCTGATCCAGAATTGTATGTGATTTCTAAATGATAACCATCTGATAGCAAAATCTTAAAAATAATAATGTAACATGTTACATATGGTTACTATATATGACTATTTATACATATATTTTAATTTTTTTTAGTGATAACACAGTGGATGATCATTTATTCTGGAAGTGTATGCTGACAAATTTTCTTTCCTAAATTCATTCGATAACATTATTTCACAGGCCATTGTTTGCATAGACTATAAAAAATATACTCACCTTGGTAAGGGAGTCTAGTCCTGCTCTGGAGAGACTCCGAAAATTCATCTTTCCATGTAAAATACAGAATATTTACCATGATTTTAAAAAATGAAATCCTTTAGCAGAAAGTTGGATCCATTGACTGAGCAAAATTTTTGGAGTTTTTCTGCAAGAGGATCTCCTCTAGTATTTGTACATCTGTTCAGTATTGTGGCCAGGTACATAACCTTTCTGATGGATGACGGAATTTAATTAAGCCTAGCACATGTTATATTTATAACATTTTAGAAGTAGACTTTAGTACAATTCTGATGATATTTCTTAAAAAATATTTGCAATTTCCATTTAGTGGGCTATTTCAACTTTAAAATGACTTTCACTCTCTAATTAAAGTATGAGGACATTATCACAGAACGCTCTTATTGTTCAAATGAAATATAAAGCATTTGAGGGGAAATAAAAATGTCCCAAGCTCTCAGAGGCAATTGGGTCCATTAGTTGCAGTTCTCCTTTAAGAAGGAGAGGAAAATCTGATTAAATGGCCATTTGCACTATTTTATTTGGCTGGTGCTTGGCATTTTAGCATAGTTGACATTCATAAAAGGAGTCCTTTTCTTAAGAGTATCTTTAAAATGTTCAAAACAGACAATTTGTCATCTTGACCTCTCCTCTTACTCTTTATGTTATACAGAGATTCAAAGTAAGGTGACTGCTATGTAAGCCTGAGTAATTTTTATAAGCATAGATTTCTATCACGTGAAGCAACTGACTTGCCTACCTAAAGGTAGAGTGTCTTCAGTACTGGAAAAATCATTCATTGGTAAACTTTGGAGGAGGGTATTTCAAAACTACGTTAAGGCCCTTCAAATGTTATAGATCAAGAGACTTACTTTGATAGAGGTGACCTATAAATTTTGTAAGTGCTGTGAAATTTGTAGTACCTAGAATAAAATGCAGTTATTTTAATTTATTTTGTATATTGAAAGTTAGTTATGGTGCCGATGTTTAAATGCTTTCTAGATTATTTTTAGGGCATGCCCAGAATTGACACTTCTTTCTAGTATCACAACATAATATCATAATCTAGTATGAACAATGGGTCTCTAAATAAATCAATGTACTTGTATTACTTTGAACAATGAATTGTCAAATATTTAATTAACACTGTTTGGCCAATAAAACTCCCCCTCAGTTGGGAGGGGAGAAAAATCATGAACTATGTTTATACATTTATTTATAAAGTAGTCATGATTAAAGAAAAATATTAAAAGTTTCTGACTAAGATTTCATTTTAGTGTGAAAATTCAAAGAACGATATTTTTTACTACACCACAATAATCTTTTTCTGTAACTTAAAATGTAATTGTAAAAGCCTAAAAAAAGGACTATAGTAAATGCTTCCCCTAATGAGTAAACAGGATTTCCTGAAACAACTGTCCATATCATTGAAACCACATTTTCAGTTTTCATTATTAATATCCCTGACTTGCCTGGACACTAGGCAAAGAGAGTATGACTTTTCATAAAAAGTCTTTATGAAGGACATACTCAAAGTTCTCCACAATAAGGATCCTTAAAAAAGAAGCAAAGGAATATAGAGCCAAAACAGAACCATGATGTTCTGAGTAGAGAATATCCATTTTATTAATCCTTCATGTGTGCACCTGCTAACTTTGTGATCTGTTTGTTCATTCCATTTAGCATTGCATGTGTCCAGTAAATCTTTGTCTATTGATTGATGGGAGCCATTGGACACATTACCCTAAAGATGCTTCCCCAGGACATGTTGTGTACATTACATTTTTTATGAGAATATTAAGGAGAATTAAAATATCAGTTATTGAGATGGTTAATACTTCCTCCTGGCCTGGAAACTACAGAATCTCCTTGAAAAGATTTAGTCAATTTTCTAGATAATAGCAAAAAGAACAATAATGTATTACTCAGGTAGTAAGAAATACATGAGAATAATAAGAGCATAATAAAATTGTAAAATATTAAAATAATAATAATATACCTATAGCAGTTATCATCTATTGAGAAATGGCTTGTGACAGACACTATGCAAAGTTCTTCCAAATATGCACAACTACCATTTAGAGAAAGTATAATTTTTCCATTTTAAAATAATGAAACTGATGGCCAGATATAGGGTACTATGTCACAGATTACAATAAGTCAAGGTATGGAGCCAGAATTCACACAAGTTCAGGCTGATCCAAATTAAAAAAAAAAAAAAAAAAACAGCATCTTTTTTTTCAGTCCATGCTCTTAACCACTATCCATTACATCTTGCCCAATATCTGACACATTTAATTTCTTTTTGCTGTTTTTATAAATTGCTTTTTTAACTAGTGATAGTACATAGTCATTCTGTTACAAAGTTTCCTATAATATAGAGTTCCCTATGTTTATTTTTTTAATTAAAATTTTGAATTCTGTAGAATTTTCTCATTTATTTGTTTGAGATCCCCAGTATCCATTCATCCTAATAATATTTGATCTCCTTTCGGAGAGCTACAACTGAATTTCCCACATTGCCATTTACTGATGACAGGTGTCTTCCCTCCAGATCGTGCTGATAATACAACACTTATTTCCTCGTAAGTTATCCCAGATAGCATCTTAATATCATTCCCATTGCTAGAGACATGACAGGACCTGTAGAGAGCCGCTTTCCGGGTTTGGCCTAGTGGACACGCTGCAGCCTGCTCTAGAGTTCCCCCCGCCCATCGAGTGAGCCAAGATGGCGCTCACATCCTGCTTCCGCAAATGACGCACACGCCCACCAACCCTATCTTCCAATCACCTCTGTATACGTGGCACTAACCTATTGGGTTTGGGCACAGTATATAAGAGGTTACCCGGACGGGGTGGGTGGAGACGACCCGCAGGGAGCCGTACCTGACGGCCGCATAGAGGTTGTTCCCCCGCGGGGCATCTTGTCCCGCGTGGAACCTGTAACAGAGAATGCAAGCTTAACTCCAGTAAAGGTCTGTGCTTACAACTGCTACGTGTCTTGGATCTGTGTTTCTCACCAGCGCGGATTTGTCTGCGTCTCTCTGTCTCTCCTCATTGTCTCACCCGCCGGCCGGGGGCTTGACGCTGAGCGAGAAGTCGCGGACAAGGACCCTAACTAAAAAAGGTGCAAGAAATCAGTGAGAATCTTAGCTACTCCTGTAAGAGCATGGCAAATGTATACCTAGAATCTAAATTGGAGCTTGAAACTATTTTTAGTACAGTCACACTATTAGAAATAGTAATGTAGAATCACCTTTTCCAAACCAGAAATCTTGTGATTTTTATCTCACTTCAAGATATGAGGATACATAGAATTTGGGGATTGACCTAACAACCATAGAGCATTTAGCCTGTGTAAATTGATAAAAATGACAAAAGCCAATTTTTTAAAAGTCCAGGGCCATTTAGCATATTTCTCCCTTGTATATTACCCAATTATCCATTTCTAAATCTACAAATTCATGCAGTATAGCCTTTCACAGATGCTCCTGATGAGAAATGCTGCATTTTAGAAAAGGTTTACTGATAAAGAACATTTTCATACTGATAACTTCATAAATCATATTCCACAGATATAATCCAGAAAAAATCAACCTTTATGGATTTATAGTATGGAAGCAGTTCTATTTCCATTAAAATTGTATTGCTATTGGTTATTGAGAATTAAAGTGAAAAAGATACATACTGCTATTTAATTTCTACAGTTTCTATATTTTCCAAATGTTTAGAAGATAAGATACATTATAAGTATCTAGTAGTGACAGTATTCAAAGGGTAAACATGAGTATTTTTGGATCCTGATGACTCAAAAGTTTTGTTTCATCAAAGATTGATACAGCTTAAAGTTTCAAAGGGCGAGAACATGTAGAAAGAGTTCTCTTTCCCTCCAGAAATTCAAGTGTATTGAAAGATTGTAAAACAAAACAAAAACAAAGAAGCAAGCATCTGTGAACATTATCTATTAAAGTAAATAACATTCTCAGGCAAGGATTTACTTTTTTTCTGACTGAATAAAAAAAATCATAATTGAAACAAAGAGGGAGAATTTTTTAAATGAATCTGGTTACACCAGAGATGTGTCAACAATACTGCATGTGTGTATAGATATTCACAAATTAAAGTAAATTGGAATCCTTTTTATCTTATGGATTCATGTATCAGAGTGTGGTGAAGACAAAGGAAAAACATGCTTTTCAAATTCAATACTAAATTGAAAAAGCACTCTAGAAATGCCACACTTGTAGTAATAAAATTAGACACCTCTTAATAAAGCTGTTTCACATTTCAACAGGATAGCAAAAGGTGCATTTCAATTAAAGAATTAATTAAATTATTCTACTTTACATAAAATTAGAAAGATAACTTTGGTAAGAAATACAATGGATGTAATAGAAATAGTACAGATCAATATACTGTAATAGTAAAACACACAGGTCCTGGACTTACAAGGATTGAAAGTTTAGTTTTAAAATTTAGTAGCTATCATCTATTATTTAGCAAGTTACTTAATTTTACAAATCTCAATTTTATCAAGGTAGGATCATGCTGAAAATCAATGAAGAAAATGCATGTTAATTTTTTTGTATCAGAGTAGAACATGCTGTTCTCAATGTGTGGGCTATGATTTTCTTGTTTAAGTCCATCAATCTGATCACATCATTCTTTGAGGTTCTCTGGAGTCATGCTGTGTGTGTCCCCTAAGAGAAGAAGGACATTTTCTAATTTGGACTTTCCTTTTCTTCAAATTTCTTTAAATATAACTGTGTTGGTCTTTTTTTCAATATGTAAGCGATGCACATCCTTGCAATTAAAATAATTTGGAGAAATATTAAGTAAATTTAAATATCTTTCCCCCAAGTTCCAATTATACCATCTTAAAATAACAAGTGTTAACAGTATGGTGTTTATCCATGCATAATATTTTTCACAGTGCACAAACCCGTAATGCATATGTAAAACTTTTTTACCAAAAATATGTTCTGCAACTTTCTTTCCCTACTTAAAAAAGTGTATACCACGAGCTTTATTGCAAGCCAATACATGGGGCTTTATTTTCTAATTCTGTTTGCATACTATCGTTGGACCATAAGGTGCTTGTCCCTTTATCTGTTAAAAACATGTTCAGATTTATTTCTAAAATTCTGCTCTTTAAGGGCAATATTCTCATTTTGTGTGTCTTTATTTGCATCTGTAAATATTCATATGTTTTGGTATACAACACTTAATGGATTTTCTCATACATCCTGTATGTTATTCTCTTCAATTAAAGATGTGGAAGTAATCACTTTTTTCTCCAACAAACATGCCACAATTTACCCACGCAAAGCACTGATCTTAAAATAATCAGCCACATCTCCACAGAGATAATCTAATCAGAAGTTTCCACCGTATGGTGCTGAATCAGGATTAAAAGAAACGACTACCCAAGTAAGATTGAATCAGGACTAAAACAAGGCTTTTCTGGGATACCTAATACTTTCAAACCAGCAAACCAGCCTATAATTTCTAATTACATTTTATTACAATATCACTCTGGCTTCTCATAATCAGATGAGAATATCTTTTCTTTTAAATAAAAATTCTCATCTTAATGCTACTGGACACAGAATCAAGCCATATCTATTTTTTCAAGTTTTTAGTATAATTGGGATCAAATACCAATAAATTCGGGTCTGGATTTTATGATCTCATTTTGCAGTATGGAATAAACCCTGAACTCTCTGTATTTACATTTAGAATTACTACTTTGCATTCATCCTAAGTCCATTATTCTTTTGCTTCTAATTGAGTTGCCTTAACTTTGGTAAATTACCCTAGTGACCAGATTTCATTAGCATGTGTGTAAATTCTTGGCAACATTTCTTGGCAGTTTAGCTATATTAGCAATTATTTCTAATTTTAATTTTTGTTCTACTGATCAGAGAACAAGTCTCTATCTTCTGCTAATGGATTTGAGGTTGGAACTCTTATAAACTGTTTCCAGTTTTGAGTTCCTTGAGGACAGAGACTCTCTTAATCATATACATATTTTTCTAATGTTCTTAACATTATATTATGCATAGTAGGCAATTAATAGCCTTCAAATTCTTAAATTTAAACATAATTGATGGAAAAGTAAAGAGTGTTATTTGGTGTAATATATATCTACAACTCTGTATATTTAAATGTCAAACAGTTGGGTGGTTAGGGGTGGTACAGTGGACTAATAGCTGAATATTAATATTATTGAGCCTCAGTATCTCAAATTCCACCCCTCTAAAGTGGGGAATGATAAAAATAGTAGAAAGTACTCTATAAAAGTGTTGTGACGATTAAGCTAAACCAAATAAATAAATCATTAGATATTCCCCAATACATAATATGCACCCAATAAAGTTGAAGGTACTTGTAAAGCATAATGGCTCTAGAAACTTTCCTAGGGAAGAAGAGAACAAAGGAATGTTTTAAAATTCTTACCACATATATGGTGATAAATACTTTTCTTAGATAACTACTTTTCTCATGAAAAGCACATCATACAAATAATCAAGTCCACCTTTAATAAATAAAAATTGAGGCTCAAGGGAGGTATAGTTATTTACTCAGAAGTGTTTAACATACGCAGAATTCAAGCTGAGCTGTGTCTGAGAACAGAGACCTTTCCCTTTCCTTTGACCTGGAGTTTAAATGCTATGATACTTGAGAACACGAAGGCCAGGATTATGAGGGAAATAGGCTGGGATATGTAGGTCAGTAGCTTGTGGTGACTAAGTCATGTTGGATTGTCTGATAGTTCATTATGAGACCACGCTCATCTGGAGGTAAGTGAAGAACTTACACTTTCAAACACTGGTTAAATATAAAAAGCATGCATTTATAGGCACATGGTAAGCACAGAACACATATTAACAATTGCTACTATTATCTGATACAGAAGTTATTTAGTTATGTTTATACTTTGACCATAACTGTAAGGTGATTACAAACTGACAAGATCAGGAGATCCATAAAATTCCTCTCTACTTTCCTTTACTTCCCATCGTTCTTCATGATAAAGACAAACCCTGCTGCTGAGTCACTGATGGCAGAAAAGCACTGTTGAAACATAACGGTTTTTGAAAATGCTAAATGAAACACTCAAACCTTTTTGGTTGAGGAAAATAGATGGGATATGCCCAGCACCTAATGCAGTCTCTAGCCTAGTGTAAACCAAAGATTTCAGCTATTTATGAAAATTACTTGCAGCAATTTTAATTTTAAAGCTTTTAAAATGCAGGGACCCCCTAATGAGAATACTTTTCTACTTCAAAGTTTTCAATGCTGTCATTTCATTTAATGTGGCTCCTAAGTTTTCATATTTCCTTTTCATGTTCCTAATATATTAATGCCTTATTGTGGATTAAAGACTAAAAGACAAAAATTCATTTTTATATTATTCTTGCACCTTTAGTTAGCATCTTTCTTATATGGCTCTTCAGTAACACAAAGACACAATGGCTAAAGGAAAGGCTAAATTATACATGTTAAGCTTGATTTTCATTTTCTTTGCTAGTTATTCTCTTTTATTTTTTTTCAAATGAATCTTATATCTATTTATCTGGTTAAATTCCTTCATACAGACAGAACAAAGAGAGCATAGCCTTAAAGTGAATATTTAAGAAGTTCTAGATGAGAAACACTCTTGTTAAAAATACTGTTTGAGCCCCCTGAGATTCCTCTCCCACACACAGATTCTCATGTATTCTAACTCCTAGAGACAAATAACACCAGACCTCTAGTTCCTGGTCACTTTTCCACATGGAGATCACATTACTCCAGCCCAAATTGGATCTCTTACTTGATACTGATTATATGGGGAGAAGGAAAGCCCATAGAGTCCATTAAGATCACTTTATACTCTAATTAATATTCATGTATGCATTTAAAAACACTTATATTGAGCACCTGTGGGCATTGTATAGAATGATTAGGGCTTTAGGCAGAATCTTAAAGGAATAAAACATTATGTCTTCAGAAAGAGATTATAAACTGGCTATAGAATTTCATATTTCTGTTATTTAATGACCCTGTGTCTGTTTTATGTGCATATGTTTTACACGAATTTAAAAAGTATAATGGAAAGGGGACCATGGCAGCATACTTCTTATCCATTTAGATAAGTATGAATATTCTGGAAAAAAATTAGCCAAGGATCAAATATTTAATTTATAGGTATCAATTCTAAAGGAATAATGGTCTCAGAAATGCAGGAAAAGATGTGTCTTTACAGGGACATTGCATTTCATGCACAGAAAATTAATTTCACACATTTTCTAGGCACTGGGGATAAAGCAAATCCCCACATCACCTCATGCAGGTGACATACTCATAGAGGTTAAATAAAATTTACACCTAATAAATAAATGAATAAATAAGAAATTTTCAATTCCATGATGCAAATAAAACTGAGCAATGTGTGAGAGAGAATAAAGTGACACATTTTATTGGATGATAAGCTTATACCTTGGTGGAGATATGATATTTAAGCTTAGAAATGAATTAAAAAGTAGGAGCCAGCAATGGGAAAAGGCATGGACAAACCAAACATAGCTAACAAAAGTAGAGGTTATAAGACTTGGCATGTTAAAGTAACAGAAGGAAAATAAAGGAAAGTATTGCGGGAGACCATAAATTTTAGGGAAGACTATAAATTCTAGGAGATGAAGTCATAGAGGAATGCAAAGTCTGACTAATTTGGGGTGCAAACGGTCAGGGTAATTAATTGGATTTTATGGTAAATGCTTTGTGATTCAAATGGAAGGGATTAAATACATAAGAAGGGGAAAAACTAGAATTTGTGTTTTACAACAATAACTTTGGTGAAAAACTGTAAGTAGTCAAGTGTGCAATCTAGGAGAAGAGTGAGGAGGCCTTGTAGTGAGTGACCAAGTTGTTAATAGGAAAGATTGAGAGGATTAGACACACAAGGAACATCATGAGATCGACCTGAAGGGCTTTCTCAACTGCCTGGGGAGATTATTTTAAGAGACGAATCAGTACCTGGTGTGCTGAGGTGTGCATAATCAAAGGAGAAGTACAACTGGATTTTCAGTTCCAAGAGTTTAGTTTGGGGTATGTTAACTCTGAGATGCATGTTACAATATTCATTGGAGATGTAATGTGGTGGTAGACTATAAATCTGGAGTTCAGGAGAGAGATTAGGGCTAAAGGTGTAAACTAGTATATAGGTACTTAAAGCCATGGAAATGGATGAGATTTTCTAGGAGACTGCATGAATGAAGAAAGTAACAAATTTGAGTCCTGAAAAACCCAAAGGAGAAGCCAGCAAAGGAGATCAAAAATATGATTAATGAAATAGTACAGAATGTACCTAGAAATGAGATATAGTGATATTAGATAAAGATTCCTTGTATGTGGCAATATCATGGTCATTGATGGTTAGTTAAGAACAGTTTCAAGAGAGTAGTTAGGAACAGGAGCCTGGCAGAACGTGATCAAGGGGAAAATGCAGGTGAGGAAGTGGACATGGAGTTATTGATAATCATTTCAAGAAGTTGTGCTCTAAAGAGGAAGAAAGAAATGTTCTATTTTAAAAGAAAGAGGTATTCTTTAATAAATGGAAGAAGCTAAAGGTTGTTTTATGGTAATGGAAATGATGCAATAGGGAAGGGGAAATTGATGAGAGAAATGTTAAGATCAATGATTATAAAAGATAAGACATAGTAGGATTTGGAGCATAAGTGGAGGGATTGAGCTTTGATAAGTGTAGGATGATTCATTAAATGTAGCAGGAGGCAAAGCAAAGAGTATGGGTATGAATGTTGGACAGATGGGACAATTCTCTTTTAATTCCTTTTAATTTCTCCGTGAAGAATGAGGATTATGACCAAATGAGAGTATAAGGCAAACAGAGTATGCAGAAAGTTTGAAATGAAAGAAAATATTTAATATTTTCTAAAAGGGACTCAACTTTTAAAATGCAAGAAATGATAAAATAATCTATACCATGCAATGTAATGCAGCCAATAAATATGGATCTTTTAGTGAGGCAGAACAACCCCTCACGATATAATGTTAGTTAAAAAAAGAGGATTAAAACCGTGTATATAAGGTATGAAATAAATATGAAAGAATGGTAGAAGAATAGGAGTACCTACGTGAAAATAAAAATAGTAGATAAATATAGGTATTGTCATATAAGTAAGAGCTATCTCATACTTTGTGTCCTATAATCAGGAAATAATTTTGAAAGGTATTTCATAATAACTTATAATGCAACATGAAAAGAGACTCTCTATCTGACTTCACAAAACTCCCCTGTATAAGCAGACACTAATTCTAATGTCAATTAGTACCCTTTTTAGAAATATCAGGTGGAAAGCCAAGTATTAAAGAAATTGTGTTGTGTATAAGCAAGGCTATTTTTAGAAATGTCTGTGTTGTAAAAAAGAATCTACAGAAAAAAAACAATTTGTATGCAGTATTTCAGAATGAAACTATTCATAAGTATTTTCCACTATAAGAAGAGGAAATGATAAATAAGGCAGACATAAATGCTAGAAGAAGACACTATGAAACTAAATATGCATCCAAAAGCCACGTGTATCTGCACAAGGGAGACTATAGAGGAGATATTAGGAAGTGTCATGGTCAGGTTCATGTATCAACTTGGCCAGTTGATGGAGCCCATTTGCCTGATAGGGAAGCACTGGCCTGTCTGTTGCTATGAGGACATTTCACGGACTTAAATCATGACCATGTTGGCTGCATCCACACCTGATTAAGCTAAGGGGAGTGTTTCCTGCAATGAGTAATGATTAATCTAACCACCAGAAGGCTTTTAAGGAGAATTCAGAAGAAACCATCACTCTTCCTGCTTCAGCCAACCAGCCTCTCCTAACAGTTCATTGAGAATTTCAATGGAGCTGCCAGCTCATGGCCTGCTTGACAAACCTTGGACTCTGTATCCCCATGGTTACATGAAACATGTTTATGAATTTTATATTTACCGATATCTCCTGCTGATTCTGTTTCTCTAGAAGACCCTAGCTAATACAGCTTGATACCAGGAGTGAAGTGGTTCTTAGAAACAGAACCTTAAAAATGGGTTGTTACACTTGGTTTTCTCTGCTACTGGACTCAAAGGCACTAAGTACTCTGATTTCCATAATCTGAATGATACTGCCAGTCTATGGGGTGAGTTGGGAAAAGAGATAGTCAAAATATCATCATTGAATTCTTCTAATGCTTCACTTGTTCAAAGTCAGGCTTGGAGGATACTGTTTTTGACAACTTTACAGAGTTTTATTGAAATAGGAGATATAGAGATGTTGGTTGGATGTCGTTAGATATGCTGTATACATTTCTGAGGGAAAGGGATGACTGGAGGTTTCAAATGAGAAGGTTACATGTCATATGACAGGTGTAAAAATTTCTATGAATGCTCTGAAGGAAAACCATATTTCCTGTAAGTGCAGACTTGAAATCTCTGAAAATCAGACTCAGAGTCTCATTGTTAGAGTAGCAACTTTACAATGTAAACTGAAATCTCAACCTTGCATGGTGTCTGCCATTAAGCTGAGGGCATTGATTGGAAAGGAGTAGGACCCTGAAAAATGAGATGGCAATATATGAATTGATAATGATGGCTGAGGAAACATTGAAAACCTAAATCATTCTGAGTCTTTTCTAGATAACCTTGTATTGGTCTGCCCTTAGGATATAGCAGCTCCACCTCTAGCCCACTCAAAAGAGTTGGCCACCCAACCTCCACCTGAAAGGATTAACCCTTTAGTGTCTATTTTTACCCCCAAGGAGAAACAGCTCTTGCTTCTCTACCTAGAGCGATTAATCTTGTTTCACCAGATGAAACTGCAAATGAATGCCTTGAAGCAATTGGCTTCAGTCAAAGTGGGGACTTATGGAGGTCAGGTGATCGATGGAGTTTTAGCTTAGGTCCATCTCATAGTGGTTCCAGTGGGTCCCTGGACCCATTCTGTAGTTACTTCCCCCAGTTCCAGAATGAATAATTGGAATAGACATACTGAGCAACTGGCAAAATCCCAATATTGGCTCTCTGACTCATGGAGTGGGGGTAATTATGGTAGGAAAGGTCAAATGGAAGCCACAAGAACTATCCCTACCTAGCAAAATAGGAAATAAGAAGCAATACAAGATTCCTGAGGAGATTATAGAGATTACTGCTACTTGTAAGGATTTGAAGAATGCAAGGGTAGTGAATTCTGCCACATCCCCACTCAACTCTCCTTTTTGGCCCATGCAGAAAACAGATGGGCCTTGGAGGATGACAGAGGATTACTGTAAACTCAACCAGGTGGTGACTCCAATTACAGCTGCTGTTCCAATGTGGTATTGTTGCTTGAGCAAATCAATACATCCCCTGGAACGTGGCATGCAGCTATTGATCTGGCAAATGCTTTTTTCCCAATAGCTATTAGTAAGAACCACTAGAAACAGTTTGCTTTCATTTGGCAAGGTCAGTAACTTACTTTCACTGTCTTACCTCAGGTGTATATCAACTCTCCAGCCCTATGTTATAATCTTGTCCTCAGGAAACTTGATCATTTCTCCCTTCTGCAAGACATCACATTGGCACATTCTACTGATGATATCATGTTGATTGGACCTAGTGAACAAGAAGTAGCAACTACTCTAGACTTATTAGTAAGGCATTTGTGTGTCAGAGGATGTGAGATAAATCCACAAAACTACAGAGGACTTCCACCTCAGTGAAATTTCTAGGTATCCAGTGGTTTGGGGCATGTTGAGATATCCCTTCTAAGGTGAAGGAGAAGTTGCTGCATCTGGCCCCTTCTATGACCAAAAAAGAGGCACAATGCCTAGTTGGTCTCTTTGGATTTTTGTGACAACATATTCCTCATTTGGGTGTGCTACACTGGCCCATTTATCGAGTGACCAGAAAAGCTGCTAATTTTGAGTGGGGACCTAAATAAGAGGAGGCTCTGCGATAGGTCCAGGCTGCTGCACAAGCTGCTCTGCCACTTGGGGTGTATGATCCAGCAGATCCAATGGTGCTGGAAGTGTCAGTGGCAAATAGAGATGCTGTCTGGAGCCTTTGGCAGGCCCCTATAGAAGAATCACAATGCAGACCCTTAGGATTTGGGAGCAAAGCCTTACTATTTGCTGCAGATAACTACTCTCCTTTTGAGAAGCAGCTTTTGACCTGCTACTGGGCCTTTGTAGAGACTGAATGCTTAACCATGGGCCACCAAGTTACCATGAGACCTGAGTTGCCTATTGTGAGCTGGGTGTTGTCTGACTCATCAAGCCATAAAGTTGGGTGTGTGCAGCAGCACTCTATTGTAAAATGGAAGTGGTACATACAAGATAGGGCCAGAGCATGTCCTGAAGGCACAAGCACATTATATGAGGAAATGGCCCAATGTCCATGGTCTGCACTCTTACCATATTACCTTCTTATGGAGTCTTGGGGAGTTCCTTACAGTGAATCAGTTGTGACCAGTGTCAGGACTGAAGGGACATGATGGGGAATTAAGAAAGAAATGTAAGAGACAAAGGTATAGTTAGAGCTGGAACCAGGTAGGACTCTGAGCTCTGATGGAGACTCAAAGACCCCAAGAAGTTCAGCACCATTTATTTTATAGGGCTATGAGGTGAAGAAAGTAACAAAAGTATAATTAAAGAATGGGTAAGGAGGAAGCATGAACAATCTGCTTCCCTGTGCTCAGATGCATTAAAAGTTACACATGTTTCACAAGGCCTCCTCTGCCCCAGACTCAAGCAGCTTTGCAACACTAGTCTTTTCAGGAAATCAGGGGCCTATTCCCACAGAGACAGCTTTGCTATATCTCTGCAGTGAGCATGTGACCCCTGTCTCATCTACACCTGACTGTGAATTGACTGAGGAGAAGAAAACTCAGGCCTGGTTAACAGATGGTTCTGCACAATATGCAAGCTCCACCTGAAAGTGGGCAGCTGCAGCACTTCAACCCCTTTCTGGGATGTCCCTGAAAACAGTGGTGAGGAGAACTGGGCAGAACTTCCAGCAGTATGCCTGGTTGTTCATTTTGCTTGGAAGGAGAACTGGCCGGAAGTGCATTTGTATTCTGACTCATGAGCTGTTGCCAATGATTTTCCAGATGGTTAAGGACTTGGAAAGAGCACGATTGGAAAATTGGTACAGAGGTCTGCAAAGAAGTATGTGAATAGACTTTTCTGAGTGGGCTAACACATGAAGATATTTCAGTCCCATGTGAACGCACACCAGAGGGTGACTTCAACAGAGAAAAATTTTAATAATCAAATGGATAAGATGACTAATTCTGTGGATACCAGTCAGCCTCTTTCCCCAACAACTCCTGTCATTGCCTAATGGACTCATGAACAAAGTGGGCATGGTGGCAGGGATAGAAGTTATGCATGGGCTCAGCAACATGGACTTATACTCACCAAGGCTGAACTGGCTACAACCACTGCTGAGTGCCCAATCTGCCAGCAGGAGAGACCCACACTCAGTGCCCAATATGGCACCATTCCCTGAGATGATCAAATGGTTACTTCCGTGGCAGGTTGATTACATTGGCCCACTTCCATCATGGAAAAGGGGCAGTGATTTCCTCTAATAGAAATAGACGTATATTCTGGATATGGGTTTTCTCTCCCTGCATCAATGCTTCTGCCAAAACTACCATCTGTGGACCTACAGAATGCCATATCTATCATCATGGTATTCCACACAGCATTGCTTCTGATCAAGGAACCCGCTTCACAACAAATAAGTGTGGGAATGGCACATGCTCATGGAATTCTCTGGTCTTACCATGTTCCCCATCATTCAGAGGCCTTTTGAAAACTCAATTATGGTACCAACAAAGTGGCAATACTTTGCAGGGCTGGGGTGATATTCTCCAGGAGGCTGTGTATGCTCTGAATCTGTGTCCGCTATATGATGCTGTTTCTCCCTAGGATCTATGGGTCCAGGAATCAAGGAGTGGAAATGGGAGTGGCACCACTCATTATTACCTCTAGTGATCCACTAGGAATATTTTTGCTTCCTGTCCCTGCGACCTTGAGATCTGCTGGTCTACATGTTTAAGTTCCAAAAGGAACAGTGCTTCCACCAGGAGAAACAATAATGATTCCATTGAACTAGAATCTAAGACTGGCACCTGGTCTCTTTGGGCTACTCAGTCTCCTGGATTAACAAGCCAAGAAGGGGATTACTTTACTGGCTTGGATGATTGACCCTGACTACTGGGGGGAAATAGGATTGCAACTATGCAATGGAGGTACAGAAGAGTTTTCCTGGAATATAGGAGATTCCCTAAGGAATTCCTTAGTACTACCATGCCCTGTGATTAAAATCAATGGAAAATTAGGCAGGCAATGGTTGCTCAGTGGCAGAGTTCTTGCTTGCCATGCCAAAGACCCAGGTTCGATTCCTGGTACCTGCCCATGTTAAAATAAAAAAAAAAATCAATGGAAAATTGCAACAACCAATCTAGACAGGACTACCAATGGCTCTGAAACTTCAGGAATGAAGGTTTGGATCACCCCACCAGGCAAATAACCACGGCCAGCTGAAGTGCTTGCTGAGGGGAAAGGGAACATGGAATGGTAGTAGAAGAAGAAAGAGATAAATATGAACTGCAACTGTGTGATCAGTTACACAAATGAGGACTGTAATGGTATGAATATTTCTTCCTTACTTTGTAATTAGCATCTCTGTATACTAATTCTGTATACATAGATCAAATTTCTTAGTTTTCCTCTTTATTTTATCCCCTTTATCATATGACATAAGCTGTCTGTTCATGTTATAGTATTTAAGGTGTAAGATATCAAGTTTAAGAATGAATATTACCTAAGGAATTGCACCCTATTCTAGAAAGATTTAATGCATTTCCGGTCGTACATGGGACAGTTGAGTATTGTTAGGCGAGGAAAAAATGTGTCTGATATTGTTTTTTATTTAGAAATTAAGTATGGTTTAAGGTGATGTGTATAGCTGCCAAGTTGACAAGTGGTGGACTGTCATGGACAAGTTCATGTGTCAACTTGGTCAGGTGGTGGAGCCCAGTTGTCTGGTCAGGCAAGCGCTGGCCTGTTTATTCCTATGAGGATATTTCATGGGCTTAAATCATGACCACATGGCTGCAATCAGCTAAGGGTAGTGTCTTCTGCAATGAGGATGCTTAATCTAATCACCAGAAGGCTCATAAGGAGGATTCAAAAGAGGCAATCACTCTCTTCCTGCTTCAGCCAGCCTCTCCTGAGAGTTCATTGAGGACCTTCATTGGAGCTGCCAGCTTGTGGCCTGCCCTACAGACCTTGGACTCTACATGCCCACGGTTAAGTGAGACACTTTTATAAATTTTGCATTTGCAGGTCTCTACTGCTGATTCTGTTTCTCTAGAGAACCCTAGCTAACACAGGGAGGAAAACTGTTTTGCTTAAAATTGAGGATTTTGCAGTTTCAATTATTTGTATATACTGTGACATGATCTTGGCCACAGCTTTATTTCAGAGGGAAGAGATCTTCATTTTCAGTGATTTTTTTTTTTATTATAGGTCTCTTCATTCAGCATATGTTACTGAATACCTGCTATTAAAACATAAATTTTTTAAAGCGGCAGTGAGTGTGCTTGCCTATTGCTGTCTGAAATGGTAAAAGCTAAATGAAGTGTTTCCAGGGCATAAATGTGGTAGAATTTTTAAAAAGATATATCTTTGCTGAACCCCTCCAAATAAGTATTTTGTTCTTATTTTTTTAAACACCAGATGAAGGTCTTTCAGAAAGGATGTGATACTCTGTTGGGTATTTTCTTCTTAGATGGTCATCTCACTATGTAGACTATAGGGCCCCGGAAGATAGGGCCTGTGCTTTATTCCTGCTGACATCCCCAGAATGCATCATGGGGCCTGCAATATGGTAAGAACCAAAACATGTTTGTAGAACGAAAGGAAAAACAAAAAAGAAAGAAAGAAGACAGGAAAGAGTACGTGTCTTCCAGAAGCCTTAGAGTCTATAAGGATATTAAGTATTTTTAAAGCATCATATTTTGTTTTGTTTTTTCATGGCTTCTGAAAAAGTCATTCTCCAAAATTAAGTTGGAATTTCATGGAGCAATCATATTCATTGATCATGTCTGGGGACTCAAGAGGCCATCAGTCTTTAAAGCTGTTTGTTGATCTGGAAACTTTCATCAAAAACAAGTTGTTCTGAAAATTAGAAATGAAGAAAAAAATCTTTTCTAATGTCCTAAGGGAGACTTATTTCTAATCAATCGAACATTCTTAAGTGTTTGTAGGAGTATTAAAAAAATGGCTCATCTTGTAGTAACATAATAGACAGTATCAGTTGTGAATATAGAACAATCAGCCACTTGTAAACATCATGGACGTACCCAAAGAAGCCCCTGGATCAGATGTAAGTGACTTATACTAACAATGCTCATATTGTAGAAGTATCCAGATCAAAACAGGCAAAAAAGAATGGCTTAATTCAAAATGCAAGCATTTACCTTATAGTTTTTAATCCTTCATATATGGTTTCCTAATACTTGGTAGTGCAGAACTATAGGTGAATCAGATAATGGTAATTCAGAGCAGAGTGGTATTTCTGACAGTTAAGATACAATTATACTTTGTTTAGGAAACGATTGCTTGAATATATTAACAGAACAACTTTTAAAACCCTGATTTGAGTATCTTCCATAGTTAAGAAAACCAAGTGGTATTCTGAATCATGTTTTCCTTTGCTCTTTGAAATGATAAAAAATACATAATTATCTTTATCCCATTTCGATCTAGAACATCTTATGAAAACCTGTTCTAAGCAAAATGGAGTCTTAAATATCTTTTAAAAAGAAAACAAAAATGTCCATAAGCCATGCCATACTAAAGAAACAGTATTTATAAACTGCAATTCATTGTAATAAAAATGGGTATAAAATAATCAGCAAAATTACTGCATTATTTCTCATATAATGCTTCCTAAACTACCAAATATTTTTACATAAGCTATGACTCCCCACCTAAAAGGAATATGTAATCATTCTATAAAGAAGATTGTACTCATTAATTTTAAATATATTGATTGTTTACTCCATTCCAGAATCTGTGCAACGTACCAGGGATGCACAGTCCTCTGCTCGTGGAAATTCTCATTTTAGTGTGTTAAGAGGGATATATGTCAATTGTGTTATTGGAAGTGAAGCTAAAGTTACAGCTGTGGCAAGTCTAATAACAGGCAGATGGCCAGGGGTGTGGCATACCTGGAATAGGGACTTTAATGTGTATATAAATCTTCTTAAAATCTCACACATGCACAATCAAAAAGGGCTAGCATATTTGCATTAGTGCCTATCCAACCAAAGCTATGCTTCCATTCCAAGTTTCCTTAAAAAAAATAGTTTCAACATGTCCTCATTTTGCTGCAAATAACATTGCATGCAATTTTGAAGTTGTAGTCATCTGAAAATAGTCAAAGTGCATGTGTCTGTTTAACCTAAGATAATAATAATAGGACAACAATAATCATTGTATTTAGGGAGGGGGTTCACATGAATTAGAACACATTTAAATTTAAAGAGGAAATGAATATGTGACATTATTGGTTTGACTACTTCCCCAAGGAATTTATCTCGATATGATAAACTTTTTTATTTGCCTAAACAATCACCTGAAAGGGAAACTGGGTCTATCTCTTCTTTATCACACGTTGGCACAGCACAACACCTCCATTATTAACTTAGTGCAGTTTCCTGAAGAACAAACTTTGTAAGAGGCTAGTGGCACTCTTTGTAAGTGCAAATTAAATAACAAAATTGTGAACATTGGCAGTTCTGAGCCTGCCTCCTCATCTGCAAATATGGTATGAGGGCTCTGGAGACTGAGTGCCTGGGCTCTCCCACTTGCAAACAACTCCACAAATTTGGGCAAGTCACTTCTCTCCAAGCCTTCTTTTGTTTGCAAAAGCAAATTTGTGCTGAGACTATTAAGATAATGCATGTAAAGGTTTAGAATAATATTTGGCACACAGAAAACAGTACATATTAGCTATTTTTTATGAGAGGTGATCTTATAGGAAGAGCCAGAGAGCCATGACCAGTACATGGACCTTAAATCATCTTTCTCTGTGGTCTTTTCAACATACCCACATATTACTGACTCTATTAAATGCAGAGTTTGCTATTCTAACTTCTACAATGTTTACGCTACAGATAAATGGCAAGTATTTTAGTTTGCTAAAAGCCTAACTTTTCTATGTAGTTGTAAAATGAATCACGTATTTTACAAAAATGAATAATATTTTACAAGAACTTGATTATTCTACATCATGAATTCCTCAAAAGTATTGCATAGTCAGGATTGATTAGTTATGCCTGAGGCGGGAGGCGGGAGGCAGGAGGTGGGGGGTGTCTGCTGGCACAGGTTAATGGCAGGTGCAGCATTGTAGGACCAGGAAATGGAGGAAGACCCTGGATTTGCCACCCGAGTCAGGCTGTGGGTGCAGCACTGTGATGAGAGGCGCTGGTTCTCACTTGGCAGAGAAGTGACAATGATCAGTTCCCCAAACTCTGAAAAATCATGCACAGGTCTACCAAACCACCTTCCAGTCGGGTCTAACTCGATCTCCGCAACAAGTCCGGGCCGCTGGGTGACTGTCCTTATTGGCTCCAGGTGCGGCACTCAGAGCCCGCTGCCCACCGGTTGAGCAAGGGCTCCTTTTCCAGCAGAGCAACCTTGGCCAGATGGAGGTGTCCGCTCAGGTGCTCGGTCTCCTGCTCTGACTGCATCTTGATGTAGTTCAGCTCCACATATATGTCCTGCAACACAGTTTTATTCACTAGAATGATGCTGCACACGAGCAAGCATATCTCCAGCACCTAGCACTGCCTGGCATTTATGTAGATAAGGATACTCCACTTGGAAGGGGCACCAGGAGAGCCTGATGACATGAGGCAACGGCCTGGTGCAAAGCAGGTGCTCACAGGCAGCTGGAGCGCTGAAGTAGACCTAGAGCTCTGGTCCTGCACACACCCTTGCTCCAGCGGGTTGGGACTTACCTTCTGCATCCCCTGGAGCTCATCCCCGAGACACTGTACCTCTTCTTCAGCCTGCCGCACCAAGCCCAGATCTCCAGGCACTTCTGCGAACACTGCTCCAACAGGCCCTGCAGTGAAGGCTGAGACTGGCAAAGGAGAAGAGGAGGGCGGAGACTGAGCCTGACCAAGACCAGAAACTGCCTAAAGAACCAGTATGGGGACTGGCATGGAGGTCAAAGGAGGCCCCACTGCTTCTCTTCCCTGTGTCCACGTGACTGCAGCAGGCATCTTAGCAGTGGACAAAATGCCAAGCCCTCTGCCAAAAGCAATTGCTAGTTCCCTGACACATAACCATGAGGGCAGACAGCTTGGTTCCTGGCTCAGGAGGGAAATCCAGTTGAGAGACCCTAGGGCCCATCTTACTGGTTCTGCCTCCAGAGACTATCCAGACTCTGCTGGAGACTCTGTCCGGATCAGCTCCCTGCTCAGCAACTCTTGGTAGCCTGTCTTCCTGGCTTTGATAGCTGAAAACAGGGCAGAGAAGCAAGGGGAGATTGGAGAGGGGTTAGGAATGGGGAGTGGTTTGCAAAGAGCACTGAACCAGGAGCCCAGAGCCAGGCAAGCTATGTCACAAAGTGGGGAGCCACGGGCAAGTTGCTCAACCTCTCTGAGCTTGTCTCAGTCCCTGCTGGGGAGACACTCAGTGTCTGATCAGGGGTACCTCTTGTTGTCAGGACTGTCAGGTAAAAGTGCACACACCCTGTCAGTCCTATACAGCCTGGAGGATTCTTTAACAAGTCCAGCTGCCTTGTCCAATTAAAAGCTCAGGCCCAGCCCCTGTAGGCCAAGTCAAATTTCCCTCACTCACATCTGTGTGAGTTTGATTTTACCTCTGTGTGCCGCTGGTTCCTTTGCTATAAAATGGGGATAAGGGTAGCATGTTGTATTTGTGGGGTTATTGGAAGATTGTGTATAAAGCATAGCACATTGCTCAGGGTAAGCAACCCCCTCCCCATCACGAATATATTGCATAGTTCAGTAGTATTTAATTTTATGGCATTATTACTCCATTTTGGACACAGAAAAAATTTTCTTCTGTACTGTCATCATCTTCTTTCCCTCCCTATCTTTTTTATTTCAGTTATCTTTTCCATGTTTGGAATTAAGATGATGAAATCATGAAAGTTATTAAGGATTCTTAGTCTGTTTCTTTTTGACTGAGATATGAATATATTTTTAACTTTTTTATTATATAATATCACATATATACAAAGCAAAGAAATAAAAAAGCAATAGTTTTCAAACCACTATTCAACAAGTAGTTGCAGGACAGTTTCCAGAGTGTGTCATGGGCTACCATACAATCCTCTCAGATTTTTCCTTCTAGCTGTTCCAGAATATAGAAGGCTAGAAGGCTTAAATATTTTTTTGTCACCACAATCGACTTTCTTTCTTTCTTTTTTGTGAAAAATAACATATATACAAAAAGGCACATTTCAAAGCACAGTGCCACAATTAGTTGTAGACATATTTCAAAGTTTGACGTGGGTTACAATACCACAATTTTAGGTTCTTATTTCTAGCAGCTATAAAATACTAGAGACTAAAAGAGATATCACTTTAATGATTGAACAATCATACTCGTTTGTTAAATCCTATCTTCTCTGTATAACTCCACTAACACCTTTGATCTTTCCATCCCTCTCTTTAAGGGTGCTTTGACTATGGCCATTGTAACTTTTTCAGTTGGAAAGGTCTGTCACTAATATGGGATAAGGAGATGGAAATATGTGATGCTCTGGAGAGACTGGGCCCTCTAGGTTTTAGGACTTATCTTGTCCAGGGACCCCTCTGGAGGTTGTAGGTTTCTGGAAATTATTCTAGTGCCTGGAACCCTTGTGAAATCTTATATATTACCTTAAGTTTTATTTAGGATTGGCTGGAATGGCCCTGGTTGGGGTCTGGCAGCTTATGATAGGTAGCAATGTGCAAGTGAAGCTTGCATAAGAGCAACCTCCAGAGTAGCCGATTGACTCCACGTGACCTCTCTTTGTCACTGACACTTTATTTGTTACACTTCTTTTCCTTATTTTGTTCTGGATGGAATTGTGGATCTCACAATGGCAGGGCTGGATTCATCCCTGGGAGTCATCTTCCTTGTTTCCAGGGAGACTTTCACCCCTGGATATCATGTCTCGCATAGTGGGGAGGGCAATTATTTCACTTGCAGAGTTGGGCTTAGAGAGAATGAGGCCACATCTGAGCAACAACAGAGGGCCTCCAGAAGTAACTCTTGGGCATACCTACAGGTAGGCTAAGCTTCTCCACCACCTACATAAGCTTCACAAGAGTAATGGGCATGGCCCATTGATTTGGGCGTCCCTGAAGTTTAGCATAGTATCAGGGGATTTCTTGATTTTAGAGTTTGATAGTCCATATATTTCCTCCCATCCCTCAAGGGACTTTGCCAATACTTTTTGATTATCTACTTAATATATTCTAGGATGTATCTAGGCATTACATTAGGCTATCCAGGATTAAAGGACCTCTTTCTTATTCTGGGTTCCCTGTGTTTCAGTTGTCCAAATGAGCTATACAGATAGATTGAGTGAGATTGTGTGCTACTGAAAATTTTGGTTCCAGGCCAAATAAACCTTTCTTCCTTTACCTGATTTTGGTATTAAAATCTTATTAGCATCATAAAACTAGTTAGGTAGAGTTTCCTCAATCTTTTGGAAAATTTGAGCAGGACTGGTGTTAGTTCTTTTTGGAATGTTTGATAAAATTCCCCTGTGAAGCCATCTGGCCCTGGGCTTTTCTTTGTAGGAAGATTTTTGATGACTGATTGAATCTCTTCACTTGTGAATGGTTTGTTGAGATCTTCTATTTCTCCCTCAGTCAGTGTAGTTTGCTAATGTATTTCCAGGAATTTGTCCATTTCATCTAAGTTGTCTAGTTTGTTGGCATATAGTTGTCTTAGTATCCTCTTATGATTTATTTTATTTCTTCAGGGTCTGTGGTTATACACCCTTTCTCATTTCTGATTTTGTTTATTTGCATCCTCTCTCTTTTCTTCTTTGTCAGTCTTTCTAGTGGCCCATCAATTCTATTGATTTTCTAAAAGAACCGACTTTTGGTTTTACTGATTCTTTCTGTTGCTCTTTTCTTCTCCCATTCATTTATCTCTGCTTTAATCTTTGTTATTTCTCTTCTTCTATTTGCTTTGGGGTTAGTTCGCTGTTCTTTCTCAAGTTCCTCCAGGTGAGCAGTTAAGTGCTCGATTTTTTTCTCTTTCTTTTTCATTAATGTAGGCATTCAGGGCAATAAATTTCCCTCTTCACACAGCCTTTGCCACATCCCATGAGTTTTGACAAGTTTTATTCTCATTTTCATTCATCTCCAGATAGCTACTGATTTCTCTAGAAATTTCTTCTTTGACCCACTAGTTGTTGAAGAGTGTGCTATTTAATCTCCATATATTTGTGAATGTTCTCATTCTCTGGTGGGTATTGAGATCCAGCTTCATTCTATTGTTATCAGAGAAAGTGCTTTTAATAATTTCGCTGTTTTTAAATTTATAAAGACCTATTTTGTGTCCCAGCATATAATCTATCCTGGGGAATGTTCCATGAACCCTAGAGAAGCATGCATATCCTTGTGTTTTGGGATGCAATGACCTATATATGTCTGTTAGGTCTGGGATGCAATGACCTATATATGTCTGTTTGGGATGCAATGACTTATATATGTCCTGTTATATAGCAAGGATAATTCATTTATCAAGTTGTTTAACTTCTCTGTTTCCTTGTTAATCTTCTGTCTGGTCATTTTATCTATAGAGAAGAGAGGCATTTTGAAACTTCCTACTATTATTGTTGAAACATCTATCACTCCCTTCTGTTTTGTCAATGTCTGTCTGTACTTTGGAACTCCTTGATTAGAAGCATATACATTTGTGATTGTTATCTCTCTTGGTAAATTGTCCCTTTAATTAATATATAGTTTCCTTCTTTACCTCTTATGATGTCTTCACATTTAAAGTCTATTTTGTCTGATATTAGTATATCCACTCCTGCTTTTCATTACAATTTGCATGGAATACCTTTTACCATCCTTTCACTTTCCATCTGTTTGTATCCTTGTAAGAAGCATATAGTTGAATTATATTTCTTAATCCAGCCTGCCAATCTGTATCTTTTAATTGGGAAGTTTAGTCCATTAACACTCAATGTTGTTACTGAAAAGGTGTTTTTTTGAATCCACCATCTATCTTTTCTATTTTGTCAGAAATATATATTCCTGTTCCTCTTTCTTTTTTTAATCCTTTAAGTTGCTCTATTTGTACTCTTCACTTCTGTGCCCTCCTCCAGAACTCCCTCTCCTGTCTCTTTTTTTTTCAACTGGCAGAGCTCCCTTTAGTATTTCATGTAGGACTGGTCTCTTGTTGACAGATTCTTTCAGGATTTGTTCATCTGTGAAAATTTTAATCTCTCCCTTAGATTTGAAGGACAATTCAGCTGGGTACAGAATTCTTGACTGGAATTCTTTCTCTTTCAGTATCTTAAATATATCATAGCACTGCCTCCTCACCTCCATGGTACCAACTGAGTAATCTGGACTTGGTCTTATGTGGTTTCCCCTGTATGTAGTAGGTTTTTTCTTGCTGTTTTCAGAATTTTCTGCTTCTCTTCAACATTTGACAGACTGATTAGCTGTGTGTGTTGGGGAAGGCCTATTTGCATTTATTCTGTTTGGAGTTCATTAGGTTTCTTTGACTTGTATATTTATGTCCTTTATAAGGGTTGGGAAATTTTCCCCCATTATATCCTCAACTACTCTTCCTAGTCCTTTACTCTTCTTTTCTCCTTCTGGGACACCAATGATCCTTATATTTGTGTGCTTTGTTTTGTCTGTCATTTCCCTGAGATCCTATTCAAATTTTTTCCATCATTTTTACCATTTACTGCTTTGAGTGGTCAAAATCAGTTATCCTGTCCTCTATATCACTTATTCTTTCCTCTACCTCTTCAAATTTGCTGTTGTGTGCCTTTAATGTGTTTTTAATATGGTCAACAGAGTCTTTAATCTCTGTGATATTTATTTTTCTATTTATTCTTTCAAATTCCTCATTATGCTCTTCTACTGTCTTCTTGATCTCCTTTATGTCATAAGCCTTCCCACTTATTCTGTTAAGTAGAGTTATATGAGCATCTTTGATTAGTTGTTCCAATGTCTGTGGCTTCTCTGGTGTTTTAATTTGGTCATTAGCTGAGCTATATCTTCTGCATTGTGATATGCTTGTGATCTTCTTGTTTTCATCATGTGTAAATATCTCGATTGCTTTACTTTGGCAGTTGGTTTCCTTCAGTCGTCTAAAGCCTTGTGTTTGTGGGGTGGATGTGTAGCAGGATGCAGTGTATGGGGTAGAGCACAGCAGTGTGGTGATGTGTTGCAGCGCAGGTATAGGTGCAGGTTGGGGGTGTTGCGCTGGTGTTTGTGAACATGGGCACCCAGAAGCCAGGGAGGATGTGCCTGTGCAGGTGCACAGGTCTGGGGGGCATAACCCTGATGTGCACTTGTCTAGGGCGCAGGGCCATCTGTGTCAACGTGCAGCGCTATGGCAGTGGGTCAACGTTATGCCTTCTTGGGCTGGGGGTGGATGTGACCTGGCTGCACAGGTCAGAGCTTTCTCAGAGCTGGGAAGCATGACTGAAGGCTGTGCACATGTGCAAGTCTAAGAGTGCCATAAACTGATGTGTAGGGTTCAGGGGGTTGTGGGGTGAGGCTGTGTGGCACTATGGGCTAGAGGCTAGTTTAGCCTGGGTATGGGGGTATGCTCCAGCAGCTTTTACACACTGGCAACAGCCTTCAGGGAGCAGCGAAGGGGAGGTAGTGCTCAAGAGGGGTATAGGAGAGGTGGTTGGGCTGCCCTTCGGTTGGAGCAATGGGGCGGTATATGAGCTGAAGGCTGGTGGGGCAGGGGTGCTTAGAGGACCCTAGTTCAAAGCCCTTAGGTTAAAATAATAAAGGAAAATAACAATAAAAATAATTTGATAATCCATAGTCCTAAAATAAATTACTTAGTGCCTTAAAAAATAAATTACTTAATACCTTATTCAATTTTTATGACCCAATGATCCTTGGAAGACTCCCAATTTGTTGTTAAAACAAACCCAAGGGAGTTCCGGGAAGATGGCCGAATAGGGTAGATCATCCTATGTAGCTTACAGATGGACAGGGGACAGGTGACAGAGTTCAGGTACGTGGAGTGTGGGGTGAGTCGCAGATCACAGGACTGAGCTGATGAGTGTAGCATCTTCAAGCAACAGGGCCTGGCTTTCTCCTAGTCCCTGTCTCCCTGTCCGTGCACTCCTATGGGCTCCGCACTTCCGCATTAGGCTGCAGTCCTCTGCCTCTCAGTTCCTCAGCCTCTGCAAGCAAGGCTACCCCTGTGGTGCAGAAAGCTCTCCCAGGTCAGTTGCACTCCCAAATCACCATCTCAGTCGCCTTCCCGTCCCTTTTCCTTGGAGCAGGGCTGAACTTGATCTACCCTATTCGGCCATCTTCCTGGAACTCCCTTGGGTTTGTTTTAACAACAAACAAATTGGGAGTCTTCCAAGGATCATTGAGTCATAAAAATTGAATAAGGCATTAAGTAATTTATTTTTAAGGCACTAAGTAATTTATTTTCGGACTATGGATTATCAAATTATCTTTTATTGTTATTTTCCTTTATCATTTTCACCTAAGGGCTTTGAACTATTGAGTTCTCTAAGAATCAATCTAGAAATTAACCATCTCAATTCTCTCCCCTCACAATCACAAGATTTCTGAGTGATAATAATAATTCTGTGACATAATGCTAATGTCACAGAAGAAAGGCAAATATAGACAGCAAACCAACTAAATTTATTTTTATTATTTTTTTAAAGGAGGCACTTGTCTTTCATGAGCAATTTTATTCTGAAAATGCTGAAAATATTGCCTGTTTGTTTTTTCCACTATGCGTCAGAATTCCACAAACCGTTAAAATGGTAAATGTAAATAAGGCAAATATAGAAACTGCCCCATCCCACTTAAATAGCTAGGTAATCCTCAGAAAAAAAGAGAGAAAATGCAAAATAATTATGATTATGATAAGAAGAAGGTGTAGTGGGAAGAGAAGTGAAAATCAAAATTTCAATAATCCGTTTCTACTCTAAGCTGGTCTTACTATGTTTACCACAGAATATTTAATAATAGGAAAAAGAATAGAAAAGAAAAACTCTATCTTCTGTGGAGGGCAAGGTGGCTCTTCAAAATATGATTGAATCACACAATTTTGGCTAACAAATCAGAGTGAATATATCAGTGACTTCCATTCATCCCCTTTGTGATATTCAAAGGTGTTGGATTCACAATTTGAAACAGAGTATAACTTGGAAAGCAGTCTAATGTATCTTCAGAGAGAGATACAAAATGAATTTTCTGTCCAAATACTGTCACTATTTGGCAGTATTTATATATGCACAACAGCTGCAACTACTTTCGGATCTAACGTTTTATCCACTGAGAGCAACTTTCATCAGGAGGAAGCACTTAGAAAATGATCGAACAGAATTTGGGCATTGCACCATGTCGTTAATCAAGCAAGAACAGAAATAAACTCTTTCTAAATCATTAGTAGTGTCATCTTACATCATCATGCATGTATGATATCCCAATCACAAATGTCATATGAAAGTTTCCTCATTTAAAAAAGGACTATGCAAAAGCCGTTTGCTTATCACCATTTTTAAGCTATTTTTTCTGCTTAACATTGACCCTATTGTCTCTGTGGCCATTAATGCTAAAGTCACCTTGAAATCTTGTTTATCTTGAGGTTTTGCTCACTAAAAGCAGGTAAAATGACCGGACCAAGAATCTATTAATCATGAAATTAGAAATCAAAGTCCAGTTTTCACCAATTGGTTGAGGATTCAGACAAATGTCAAAATGGTTTAATTAGTGTCCTCAATTTAATAATGAGATACCTGGACTCACTTTTGAACATGGAGTTCATGCCGATTTTGACCTTAAAACATTATCAATGCATTACTATTCTCTCCATAACACCTGAAGAAATTTAGTGTATTTTGATCCTGGATGTGGCACTCGCTTTTCATGTTTGTATTTTACATCTTACCACTTTGTGTTTGTTGTTAGAACAAGGGTTTAAAAGCCCTTTGTACCAGAAATCTGCAATAATTTGCCAAAATTCACTCAAAAGAAAACAGAGAAGCATAGTCCTGTAATTACTAAAGGAATTGAATAAGTAGTAAAGTCTCTCAAGCAAAAAAAATACTATGGCCAAACTGATTAGCAGGTAAGTTTTGTTTTTTGTTTTTTTGTTTTATTTAACTTGAGGAGTCAGATTAATTCTATTTTAGGCTAAATATTTTGAATAAATAAAAAAGGGGAAAATACAAAACTAGTTTTGCAACAGTGATGTTACACCATTAACCAAAAATGGCAAGGACAATTATAAGAAAAAGAATTTGTAGGCCTACTAATACATAAATGTCGATGAAATGTCCTAACTAAACTTGTCACAAATTGAATTGGACAGTTTATTTTTACATTAAAAGACTAATGACCACAAAATAATCATTTATGAATAAACTTTACCCCAAGTATAAAATATTCAACATCAAAAAAATTTATCAGTAATGAACAAATTAACAAACCAAAGGAAAAAATGTCACATGGCTAAATGCATTTACTTATTTATTTATTTAAATTCAACACATATTCATGAAAAAAAATTTAACAAGGCAGTACTAAAGGGAACTTTCTCACACTTGTAAGAGATATCAACCAAAATCCTATCCCCCCCCCGAAAAAATCTGCCAAATATGTTGAAAGCATTTTATTTGAAGTCAAAAGAAAGATAAATATTTCAAGTGAGACTTAATACTTATTTTTGAAATGTTATAACATATAAATTAAAAGAATTGAGAATAATAGAAAAAAACTGTTCTTAGTAACAGAAAAGATAATACCCTGTTTGGAAATGGAGAAGAATTTATTTTTAAGGAATGATTGCAGTTAATTATATATTTCAGCACTGCAACTATATACTGATCACTATATAAATATTATGCTATATCTATAGACCTTCAACCTACTGAAATGTAATAGATTTTTAAAAAAGAACACATTACCTTCATCAAAACAATAAATACCAGAAGATAATGTTAAAAGCAATAAAACAAAATAGAGTTCATACAGCTAAGAGGTTTAAAATCGAGCTAGGAGCTCATTCTGGACTCTTAGGTCTCAGACAGATATTCCCAAATCACCAAAGTACACAAAGTTCCAAGCAACAATGTTCCTCAAAACCCTAAGGACATCTGGACACCATAAATAAACTACAATACAAAGAACTCAGTTAACAGTCTAATCTGAAGGATAGTTAGAGTTCCCTAAAGACCTCCCAACCACAAACAACTTGTCTAATCTCATCCTTTTCCTTTAAAATCTCTTGCCTGGAAATGCCTCGATGGGACATGATTTGGGGTTGCTACCTGAACCTGTGCTCCCTCAATTGCAATTCTAAGACACCAATAAATGCCTTTATTGCCTTGCATCTCAGTTTGTTATTTCTCAGTAGACAATAACTAGCAATAAATTAACTAAAATGTAATTAAGAAATTCATAGGGAAAATTACAAAGAATTATTGAAGGTCTTAAAATAAAATCTGCATAAATGGAGAAATTTTAAATATGCAAGTTGTGAAGATGTAGTTTTTTCTATAACTGAACCATAAATTCAATGCAATCCAAACAAAAATTCCAAGTATTTCCCAGAGATTAAAGCTAAAGTTCAAATCCACATCAAAGAATAAAGGTTCAAAATTAGCCAACACAGCTTTGATGAAGGAAAAGAATCAGATAAAACTTATTAATTAAGAAACTATGGCACTAGCTTAAGAATTTGCAACAAAACAGTGAAAAGAGAAAAACCCATGCTATGCAGAAATATAGTGAAAGATTTTTTTTAGGATAAAAATAATTAAGGGCAGTGCGATGGCGGCTCAGTGGCAGAACTCTTGTCTGCAATGCAGAAGACCCAGGTTAGATTCCCGGTGCCTGCCCATGCAATAAATAAATAAATAAATAAATAAATAGATAGATAAATAAGAAAGGGTTTTGTTTACAGTCTTGGGACAAGTGACTGACAATACAGAAAATGTGAAAATTGGTCCCTTTCTGAAAATCAAATTCCATGAAATTTAATAATGAAATGCAAAAATAAAACTTTTAGGGAAGAATGTAGTACTGTTGACATTTAAGATATGGAAAGATTTTTTAAATGACATGAACAGTTTTTTAGAGAAAGTTGGAGTACATTAATGAAAGTTTTAAGCAATCTGACCTTGCGAGATTTATATTCTGGTGGAAGAAGTGAATTAGAAATTAAACAACAAGTATGATAAATAAGTTAATTGCCTAGTAAGTTAGAAAATGTAACACTATAGTCTTCAAAGAAAACAGTGTCTTCAGGAGACTTCTGTTTCTATTACAGCAAGATGGAGAAGGAAACAATGTGAGTGGAGTTGAAGATGTGGGATAGGAGAAGATATTGCTTATAAAACCTAAGGTATTTTTATCCTCCCATTTCTGATAAGGCATCATATTTGGAACAAAGAAGCCAATGGAAATTCAGGCTGCACACTGGCATAGCAATCTTGGAGAAAATTGATGAATGAGTAACCGGGCACGATTTGTCACATCTAGACTAGAGCAAGATTGAGGTATAATCACATGCCAAGGTGCCATGTAACCCTTACAGTTCTAAGGTTTGTTCTGGGAAACAACACTCAAGAAGCATGTGCTAGGAAAATATATTGCTAGGAAAGTCTTCCTTCTTGACGAAAACAATCTTCATCATCATCATTATTCTCATCGTCATTGTAACAGCTAGCATTTACTGAGTGTGACTACTATCAGACACTATTGTAAATTTTCTATGCAGCAATTTATGTGTACCTCACAATATCCTTGTCATGTAGGGAATACCATTATATCAATTTTACAGATGAGAAAACTAAGTATAAAGAGGATAGGTAAATTGCTCATATGCTCTGAGGTACAAAATCTCAAGTTCCATGGGTTAGGTAAATTGCCAATGACACAGCTAATGAGTCATACTTTAATGAACTTTAATTTTTTTTATGTCCCCAGCCCTCCTTCCTCTATCATTCTCACGTGCGGCTTCATTAAGTGTTTTAACATAATTATATTACAGTTAGGTAGTATTGTGCTGCTCATTTCTGAGTTTTTGTATCCAGTCCTGTTGCACAGTCTGTATCCCTTCAGCTCCAATTACCCAATATCTTATCCTATTTCTATCTCCTGATGATCTCTGTTACCAACGACATATTCCAAGTTTATTCACTAATGTCAGTTCATATCAGAGAGACCACACAGTATTTGTCCTTTAGTTTTTGGCTAGTCTCACTCAGCATAATGTTCTCAACTTTATTTTTTTTTAAGTTTTAGATTTTCAGAAAAATTGCAAAGATAGTACAGGAAGTTCCTATGCACCTTCTACCTACTTTTCCCTATTATTAACATCTAATAAATGTCTACAAAATGGCAATAAGTCTTTGTTAGGGGCCCCTGGCATACATAAGTGAAAAAGTTAAATAAAGTTCTCTGACTTTATGGAGACTACGTTCTGGCAAGAGAGATAGGGAGATAGAAAATTAACAATAAGCGTGATATGTATGTAATGAATCAATATTTATCCATCATTAGTAATTGGGTCCATAATTCATTCATATTTTAGTGTTTACTTAACATACTTCATGTGTTCCAGGAACTTTTCATTACATTTATTCCTTGTACCTCTTTAGGATCCTCTTGATTGTGACAGTTTTCCAAGCATTCCTTAAGATTTAATTACATTGGCAATTTTGAGGAGTATTAGTTAGGTATTTTATAGAATCCCTCCATTATGACCTGTTTGATTTTTTTCTCATGATTCAACTGGGGTTACAGGATTTCGGCAGACAGAGCACAGAGCTAAAACGTTATTGATATGACATCATAAGAAGGGTACATAAAATAAACACACCTGAACATTAGATCTGCCCCCACAAGATTGGATTAGGAAAAGAACTGGGATTTGTTACAGTTTCAAACTAGCATAATCTCTTTTCTTTAAAGCTATCTAATATTTATATTGAAGATAATTTATATATCAATATACTAATTTATATTTTTATTAGACAACATAGAGTTGGGTCTTATATTTTATTAATACTGTGACAGTCTATTTTTTTTAATTAGTATATTTATACCATTCACATTTAAAGTGATTATTGATACAGTTGGATAAATATCTACCATATTGATAGCAGTATCCTATTAATTAGACTTGTTCTTTGTGCCCCCTCTTTTATACCTTCTATTATCACTTTATGTGATTCCATTATACTTAATATTGTAGCATGTCAATTGCCCATATTTGATTCAAAAGACTAATTTTTTAGTGATTTGTCTAGAGTTTGTAATATACATTTTAACTAATCCAAATCCACTTTCAAGTAAAAGTATACTACTTCATGTGTAGGTTATGATCATATAACCAAATATTCCCAATTTCCCCTCTGTTCTAGTTTGCTAGCTGCCAGAATGCAATATACCAGAAATGGAATGGCCTTTAAAAAGGAGAATTTAATAGGCTGCTAGCTTATATTTCTAAGGCTGAAAAAATGTCTCAGTTGAAACAAGTCTATAGAAATGTCCAATCTAAGGCATCCAGGGAAAGATACCTTGGTTCAAGAAGGCCAATGAAGTTCAGGGTTTCTTTCTCTAGTGGAAGGGCACATGGCAAACACAATCAGAGTTTCTCTCTCATCTGGAAAGGCACATGGTGAACACGGTCAGGGTTCCTCTCTCATCTGGAAGGGCACATGGGGAGCACAGTGTCATCTGCTAGCTTCTTCTCCTGGCCTCCTGTTTCATGTAGCTCCCTGGGAAGCATGTTCCTTCTTCATCACCAAAGATCACTGGCTAATGGACTCGGCTTCTCATGGCTACGTCATTCTGCTCTGCTCTCTCTCAATCTCCTTTTTCCAAAATGTTTCCTCTTTTATATGACTCCAGAAACTAATCAAGACCCACCTGTGCTGGTTTGAAAGGAAGTATGCCCCCTAAGAAAAGCCATGTTTTAATATAAATCCCATTTCATAAAGGTAGAACAATCTCTATTCAATACTGTATATTTGAAACTGTAATGAGATCATCTCCCTGGTTGATGTGATTTAGTTAAGAATGGTTGTTATGTACATGTAGAATGGAATGATTTCTAAATGTTTTGTTAATTTTTTTTAATTAATAAAAAAAAAAGAATGGTTGTTAAACTGGATTAGGGGATGACATGTCTCCACCCATTTGAGTGGGTCTTGATTAGTTTCTGAAGTCCTATAAAAGAGGAAACATTTTGGAGAATGAGAGATTCAGAGAGATTCAGAGAGAGCAACACTACAAAGCAGAGAGTCCACCAGCCAGCGACCTTTGGAGATGAAGAAGGAAGACACCTCCCGGGGAGCTTCATGAAATAGGATGCCAGGAGAGAAAGCTAGCAGATGATGCCGTGTTCACCATGTGCCCTTCCAGCTGAGAGAAAAGCCCTGACTGTGTTCGCCATGTGCCTTCTCACTTGAGAGAGAAACCCTGAACTTCATCGTCCTTCTTGAACCAAGGTATCTTTCCCTAGATGCCTTTGATTGGACATTTCTTTTTTTTTGTTTGTTTGTTTGTTTTGTTTTGTTTTTTTTAGGTTTTTTTTATTAATTAAAAAAAGAATTAACAAAACAATTAGAAATCATTCCAATCTACATGTACAATCAGTAATTCTTAATAACATCACATAGTTGCATATTCATCATTTCTTAGTACATTTGCATTGATTTAGAAAAAGAAATAAAAAGACAACAGAATAAGACTTAAAACAATAATAGAAAGAAAAACAAAAACAAAAACAAAAACAAAAAACCTATACCTCACATGCAACTTCATTCAGTGTTTTAACATAATTGCATTACAATTGGGTAGTATTGTGCTGTCCATTTCTGAGTTTTTATATCCAGTCCCGTTGTACAGTCTGTATCCCTTCAGCTCCAATTATCCCTTCTCTTTTTTTTTTTGTTTAATTAACGGAAAAAAAGAAATTAACCCAACATTTAGAGATCATACCATTCTACATATGCAATCATTAATTCTTAACATCATCACATAGGTGCATGATCATCTTTCTTAGTACATATGCATTGGTTTAGAAGAACTAGCAACATAACCGAAAAAGATATAGAATGTTAATATAGAGAAAAAAATAAAAGTAATAATAGTAAAATCAAAACAAAACAAAACAAAAACCTATAGCTCAGATGCAGCTTCATTCAGTGTTTTAACATGATTACTTTACGATTAGGTATTATTGTGCTGTCCATTTTTGAGTTTTTGTATCTAGTCCTGTTACACCGTCTGTATCCCTTCAACTCCAATTGGCCATTATCTTACCCTGTTTCTACCTCCTGCTGGACTCTGTTATCAAGGACATATTCCAAATTTATTCTCGAATGTCTGTTCACATCAGTGGGACCATACAATATTTGTCCTTTAGTTTTTGGCTAGACTCACTCAGCATAATGTTCTCTAGGTACATCCATGTTATTACATGCTTCATAAGTTTATCCTGTCTTAAAGCTGCATAGTATTCCATCGTACGTATATACCACAGTTTGTTTAGCCACTCTTCTGTTGATGGAGATTTCGGCTGTTTCCATCTCTTTGCAATTGTAAATAACGCTGCTATAAACATTGGTGTGCAAATGTCCGTTTGTGTCTTTGCCCTTAAGTCATTTGAGTATATTCCCAGCAATGGTATTGCTGGGTCGTATGGCAATTCTATATTCAGCTTTTTGAGGAACCGCCAAACTGCCTTCCACAGTGGTTGCACCATTTGACATTCCCACCAACAGTGGATAAGTGTACCTCTTTCTCCGCATCCTCTCCAGCACTTGTCATTTTCTGTTTTGTTGATAATGGCCATTCTGGTGGGTGTGAGATGATATCTCATTGTGGTTTTGATTTGCATTTCTCTAATGGCCAGGGACATTGAGCATCTCTTCATGTGCCTTTTGGCCATTTGTATTTCCTCTTCTGAGAGGTGTCTGTTCAAGTCTTTTTCCCATTTTGTAATTGGGTTGGCTGTCTTTTTGTTGTTGAGATGAACAATCTCTTTATAAATTCTGGATACTAGACCTTTATCTGATATATCATTTCCAAATATTGTCTCCCATTGTGTAGGCTGTCTTTCTACTTTCTTGATGAAGTTCTTTGATGCACAAAAGTGTTTAATTTTGAGGAGTTCCCATTTATTTATTTCCTTCTTCAGTGTTCTTGCTTTAGGTTTAAGGTCCATAAAACCGCCTCCAGTTGTAAGATCCATAAGATATCTCCCAACATTTTCCTCTATCTGTTTTATGGTCTTAGACCTAATGTTTAGATCTTTGATCCATTTTGAGTTAACTTTTGTATAGGGTGTGAGAGATGGGTCTTCTTTCATTCTTTTGCATATGGATATCCAGTTCTCTAGGCACCATTTATTGAAGAGACTGCTCTGTCCCAGGTGAGTTGGCTTGACTGCCTTATCAAAGATCAAATGTCCATAGATGAGAGGGTCTATATCTGAGCACTCTATTCGATTCCATTGGTCGATATATCTATCTTTATGCCAATACCATGCTGTTTTGACCACTGTGGCTTCATAATATGCCTTAAAGTCAGGCAGCGCGAGACCTCCAGCTTCGTTTTTTTTTCCTCAAGATGTTTTTAGCAATTCGGGGCACCCTGACCTTCCAGATAAATTTGCTTATTGGTTTTTCTATTTCTGAAAAATAAGTTGTTGGGATTTTGATTGGTATTGCATTGAATCTGTAAATCAATTTAGGTAGGATTGACATCTTAACTATATTTAGTCTTCCAATCCATGAACACGGTATGCCCTTCCATCTATTTAGGTCTTCTGTGATTTCTTTTAGCAGTTTTTTGTAGTTTTCTTTATATAGGTTTTTTGTCTCTTTAGTTAAATTTATTCCTAGGTATTTTATTCTTTTAGTTGCAATTGTAAATGGGATTCGTTTCTTGATTTCCCCCTCAGCTTGTTCATTACTAGTGTATAGAAATGCTACAGATTTTTGAATGTTGATCTTGTAACCTGCTACTTTGCTGTACTCATTTATTAGCTCTAGTAGTTTTGTTGTGGATTTTTCCGGGTTTTCGACGTATAGTATCATATCGTCTGCAAAAAGTGATAGTTTTACTTCTTCCTTTCCAATTTTGATGCCTTGTATTTCTTTTTCTTGTCTAATTGCTCTGACTAGAACCTCCAACACAATGTTGAATAATAGTGGTGATAGTGGACATCCTTGTCTTGTTCCTGATCTGAGGGGGAAAGGTTTCAATTTTTCCCCATTGAGGATGATATTAGCTGTGGGTTTTTCATATATTCCTTTTAGCATTTTAAGGAAGTTCCCTTGTATTCCTATTCTTTGAAGTGTTTTCAACAGGAAAGGATGTTGAATCTTGTCGAATGCCTTCTCTGCATCAATTGAGATGATCATGTGATTTTTCTGCTCTGATTTGTTGATATGGTGTATTACATTAATTGATTTTCTTATGTTGAACCATCCTTGCATACCTGGGATGAATCCTACTTGGTCATGATGTATAATTCTTTTAATGTGTTGTTGGATACGATTTGCTAGAATTTTATTGAGGATTTTTGCATCTATATTCATTAGAGAGATTGGTCTGTAGTTTTCTTTTTTTGTAATATCTTTGCCTGGTTTTGGTATGAGGGTGATGTTGGCTTCATAGAATGAATTAGGCAGTTTTCCCTCCACTTCGATTTTTTTGAAGAGTTTGAGGAGAATTGGTACTAATTCTTTCTGGAACGTTTGGTAGAATTCACATGTGAAGCCATCTGGTCCTGGACTTTTCTTTTTAGGTAGCTTTTGAATGACTAATTCAATTTCTTTACTTGTGATTGGTTTGTTGAGGTCATCTTTATCTTCTTGAGTCAAAGTTGGTTGTTCATGTCTTTCCAGGAACCCGTCCATTTCATCTAAATTGTTGTATTTATTAGCGTAAAGTTGTTCATAGTATCCTGTTATTACCTCCTTTATTTCTGTGAGGTCAGTAGTTATGTCTCCTCTTCCATTTCTGATCTTATTTATTTGCATCCTCTCTCTTCTTCTTTTTGTCAATCTTGATAGGGGCCCATCAATCTTATTGATTTTCTCATAGAACCAACTTCTGGTTTTATTGATTTTCTCTGTTGTTTTCATATTTTCAATTTCATTTATTTCTGCTCTGATCTTTGTTATTTCTTTCCTTTTGCTTGCTTTGGGATTAGTTTGCTGTTCTTTCTCCAGTTCTTCCAAGTGGACAGTTAATTCCTGCATTTTTGCCTTTTCTTCTTTTCTGATATAGGCATTTAGGGCAATAAATTTCCCTCTTAGCACTGCCTTTGCTGCATCCCATAAGTTTTGATATGTTGTGTTTTCATTTTCATTTGCCTCGAGGTATTTACTAATTTCTCTTGCAATTTCTTCTTTGGCCCACTCGTTGTTTAAGAGTGTGTTGTTGAGCCTCCAGGTATTTGTGAATTTTCTGGCATTCCACCTATTATTGATTTCCAACTTCATTCCTTTATGATCCGAGAAAGTGTTGTGTATGATTTCAATCTTTTTAAATTTGTTAAGACTTGCTTTGTGACCCAGCATATGGTCTATCTTTGAGAATGATCCATGAGCACTTGAGAAAAAGGTGTATCCTGCTGTTGTGGGATGTAATGTCCTATAAATGTCTGTTAAGTCTAGCTCCTTTATAGTAATATTCAGATTCTCTATTTCTTTATTGATCTTCTGTCTAGATGTTCTGTCCATTGATGAGAGTGGTGAATTGAAGTCTCCAACTATTATGGTATTTGTGTCTATTTCCCTTTTCAGTGTTTGCAGTGTATTCCTCACGTATTTTGGGGCATTCTGGTTCGGTGCATAAATATTTATGATTGTTATGTCTTCTTGTTTAATTGTTCCTTTTATTAGTATATAGTGTCCTTCTTTGTCTCTTTTAACTGTTTTACATTTGAAGTCTAACTTGTTGGATATTAGTATAGCCACTCCTGCTATTTTCTGGTTGTTATTTGCATGAAATATCTTTTCCCAACCTTTCACTTTCAACCTATGTTTATCTTTGGGTCTAAGATGTGTTTCCTGTAGACAGCATATAGAAGGATCCTGTTTTTTAATCCATTCTGCCAATCTATGTCTTTTGATTGGGGAATTCAGTCCATTAACATTTAGTGTTATTACTGTTTGGATAATATTTTCCTCTGCCATTTTGGCTTTTGTATTATATATATATATGACTTTCCTTCTTTCTACACTCTTCTCCATACCTCTCTCTTCTGTCTTTTCGGTTCTGACTCTAGTGCTCCCTTTAGTATTTCTTGCAGAGCTGGTCTCTTGGTCACAAATTCTCTCAGTGACTTTTTGTCTGAGAATGTTTTAATTTCTCCCTCATTTTTGAAGGACAATTTTGCTGGATATAGGAGTCTTGGTTGGCAGTTTTTCTCTTTTAGTAATTTAAATATATCATCCCACTGTCTTCTAGCCTCCATGGTTTCTGCTGAGAAATCTACACATAGTCTTATTGGGTTTCCCTTGTATGTGATGGATTGTTTTTCTCTTGCTGCTTTCAAGATCCTCTCTTTCTCTTTGACCTCTGACATTCTAACTAGTAAATGTCTTGGAGAACGCCTATTTGGGTCTAATCTCTTTGGGGTGCGCTGCACTTCTTGGATCTGTAATTTTAAGTCTTTCATAAGAGTTGGGAAATTTTCAGTGAAAATTTCTTCCATTAGTTTTTCTCCTCCTTTTCCCTTCTCTTCTCCTTCTGGGACACCCACAACACGTATATTTGTGCGGTTCATATTGTCCTTGAGTTCCCTGATACCCTGTTCAAATTTTTCCATTCTTTTCCCGATAGTTTCTGTTTCTTTTTGGAATTCAGATGTTCCATCCTCAAAATCACTAATTCTATCTTCTGTCTCTTTGAATCTATCATTGTAGGTATCCATTGTTTTTTCTATCTTTTCTACTTTGTCCTTCACTTCCATAAGTTCTGTGATTTGTTTTTTCAGTTTTTCTATTTCTTCTTTATGTTCAGCCCATGTCTTCTTCATGTCCTCCCTCAATTTATCGATTTCGTTTTTGAAGAGGTTTTCCATTTCTGTTCGTATATTTAGCATTAGTTGTCTCAGCTCCTGTATCTCATTTGAACGATTGGTTTGTTTCTTTGACTGGGCCATATTTTCAATTATTTGAGCGTGATCCGTTATCTTCTGTTGGCGTCTGCGCATTTAGACAGATTTCCCTGGGTATTGGATCCAAAAGTTTGGAAGATTTTTCTGTGAAATCTCTGGGTTCTGTTTTTCTTATCCTGCCCAGTAGGTGGCGCTCGTGGCACACGTTTGTCTGCGGGTCCCACCAGTAAAAGTTGCTGTGGGACCTTAAACTTTGGAAAATTCTCGCCGTCTGGGGGGTTCGCTAGCCGACGCGGCTTGAGCCGGCCCGGGGTCCGAACGCAGGGACGGTTGCTGGTCGCCGCAGCCCGGGAAAGAGCCCGTCCGAATTTCCTAGTCGGCCCGGGGTGACAAGCGTGGCCGGAGGGTGCCAGCGGCAGCGGCCCGCCCGCGAGAGTGCACATTCCCAGGGAGTCACTGGTTTGGAAGGGGCCTCCCCCACCCGTCACCGTTCTCCGTGGCCTGGGGATTTCCAATCCAATTCTCTCAGTTGGTCCGGAGGGCTGCGCGTGGTGTGGGCGCCAGCCGCCTTGGTTTCAGGGGACCGCCTCTCCAATTCTCCCAGCCGGCCCGGGAAGGGGGAAGGGAGTAACTCCGGCCGCTTCCCGCCCCGCCCGGTGAGGCCCGTGTGCCTCGGCGATCTCACCCGAGCTGCTTCTCTCAGCCAGCCAGCCGTTCCAGGATGGGGTACGCTGTCTTTTTTATCTCTGTTGTGGCTTTGGGTGCTTTCTGTATCGTTTCTACTCCCCTAGTAGCTGTCCTGGAGAAGAAACTAAGATCCGCGCGTCTTACTAAGCCGCCATCTTCCAGGAAGTCCCTGATTGGACATTTCTTTAGACTTGTTTTAACTGGAACATTTTCTCAGCCTTAGAACTGTAGACTAGCAACTCATTAAATTCCCCTTTTTAAAAGCCATTCCGTTTCTGGTATATTGCCTTCCAGCAGCTAGCAAGCTAGAACACCACCCAAATGAATGGAGACACACCTCCAGCTAATCCATTTTAAGAACCACTCAATTAAATCTCATCTCCAGGGAGATGATATAATTAAAGTTTCAAACATACAATAATTAATAAGGATTAGAAGAAACAGTTGCCTTTATAAAATGGGATTAGGATTAAGACATGGCTTTTCTAGGGTACATACATCATTTCAAACCAGCACACCCTCCCATCCCTTAAGACATGCTATCATTCATTTAATTCATCAATTACTATATATATTATATATTGTATATCACTAATATCTTGTTACCACTGCTTTAAAGAGCCATCTTTTTAATCAATTATGAGAAAAAATATAAAGCATCTCATTTTACCTTTATTTATTTTTTGTCTGGAGCTCCTTTCTTTATATATGTCCAAGTTTTGAAATTTATCATTTCCTGTAGGACAGGTTGGTGGTGGTGAATTTCCTTAGCTTTTTGTCTAAATCTTCATTCTTCACTTTGAAGGATAATTTTGGTACATATAGAATTCCAGACTGATAATTTAATATTCTTTCAACACTAAATATTTCACTTAACTAACGTCTTGCTTGCATAATGTCTGAAGAGAAATCCCCTGTAATTCTTATCCGTGCTCTTCTATAGGTAAGGCTTTTGTTTTCTCTGGATTCTTTCAAGATATTCTCTTTGTTTTGGTTTTCTGCAGTTTGCATATGGTATGTCTGATAAAGATGTGTGGTGTCCTGCTTGGGGTTCTCTGAGCTTTTTATATCTGTGGTTTTTCACCTGTTATGAACTTTGGAAGATTCTCTGACAATATTACTTCAAATATTTCTCCTGCTCTGTCTCTCTTTCTTCTTCTTTTATGGTACATGAATTACATGTAAGTTATGCATTTTGAAATTGTCCCACTATTCTTCAATGCTATTTCAGTTTTCTAAATCTGCCAGAATGAAATATACCAAAGATAGATTGTCTGTTATAAAGGGGATTTATTCAGTTACAAGCTATATTTCTAAGACCATGAAAATGTCTAAATTAAGACACCAAAAAGAGGATACTTTCACTCAGGAAAGGCCAATCTGAATCCAGGGTATATGTCACATGGGAAGGCACATGGTGATGTCTGTGGTCTTTCTCTCCAATCTTCTGGTTTCAAATGACTCTCTCAGCATCTCCAAACATCCATGTCTGGTTTCATCTCTGCTCTCTGCGTCAGCTGTGAGCTCATTTATGTTTTCCATCTTTAATTTCTTCATTCAGTAAAAAGGTTAGGATTTAAGATTAGAAATTGCCGGGGTCACATCTCCATCTAATCTAAAGGTGCCATAATTGTATGGGTCAATTCTCCATGGAAAAACCTAATCAAAAGGTTCCACCCAAACAATACGTCTACAAAACTGGTTTGGGATTAAAAGGCTATGGGTTTCCTGGGGTACATAGTACTTTCAAACCAGCACAGATGCTTTGTTCTAATTGTTGTATTTTTTTCATTATGTTTTTCTCTTTGCATGTTGGTATGGAAGCTTTCTATTAATCTATCAAAAGCATGCCAAGCCTACTGATAAGCCCATCAAAGCATTTTTTTTATTTCCGTTACAGTGTTTATGATTTCTAGTATTTTATTTTGATTCTTGCTTAGAATTTCCATTGTTATGTTTACATTATTCATCTTTTTTGTGGGTTGTCTCCCTTTTTCATTAAAGACCTAAACATATTAATCATAACTATTTTAAATTCCTAGACTAATTTCAAAATCTGCATCATATCTGAATCTGGTTTTGATGTTTCTTTTGTCTCTAAAGAGTGTGGTTTTGTTTGCTTATTTTTTATATTTTCTTATTTTTTTTTTTTGTCTTTTAACATGTCTTATATTTTTTGCTGAAAGCCAGGTTAGAAAAATGGGGTAATAGAAACAGGTAAATATGCTTTATATGAGGTTTTATGTTACTCTGCCTCTGGGTTTATTTAACTGCATTAATGTTTTCTGTAGCTGTAGGTGTCATAAGCTTCAAATTCCTTTAATGTCCTAATGTTCTTGTTTTTGTTTTCCCAGTTGAGTTTGTTCTTCTCCAAGTAGTCCTCATTAGTAAAAGTCGGTATCTTGTAATTCTTTCAGCTATAATTATACTGGATCTCTGTTGTAGTAAAGTTTTGGCAAGGGAAGGCAGGATTAAAGGGATCTAAGTCAACTAAATGCCTTCCTTTAGGTATAACAAGGCACCAGTAAAGTTTTTCCCCCTGGAGGTTAGACTTTTGATAGAGAGAATAATCTGGGCCTACTTCACAATGGTTGCTTTTGCCTTACTCCTGTCAGAGCCATGAGGAGATCTTCCTTAGGACATTATGGTCAGATCCTACTGAGTTGCTAGAGGTAAAAGTCCATAAAAACATGCCCCCCCTCAATATTTTGGCCCTCAGGAAATTCTCACTGTTTTTGCTGGATCCCACTCAGCCTCCAGCTATTCATCACAATTTCAATTCAAATTTTCCTACTAGTTTATGCCTCTAGTGGCTTGTCTTCCAGTAAGCATGTCTCATTTGTGATGCAAGGCTCACCTGTCTCTCCAGATTTCAAGGTGGTGATTTGCCCTGTCACTTCAGTTCTCTAATGGGTCCAATAACAATTATTGCTATTCATTCTTGAGCTTTTTCTTATAAGGACAAATACAATGACTTCCAAAGCTTTATATATGTCAGAAATGAAACCAGAAACCTCCAGATTCACTATTTAACCAAGAAATTTGCACTCTGACCTTTATTTCCTTAACTATTTTGTATACGAACCTTCCGTATACTGACCCACTGTACCTCCTTAACCATGCCTTTGCTTTTAAATGATGTGTGGCAAAGAGTACTCGATTCAGTTGTGAATAAGAAAGTACTTAATTCATTTTATAAATGTAAAAACATTTAGACAATTTTCTGAGCTAGGATGCAAGTTCCATGAGGACAAATACCTCTGTTTTTTATTATTTATCATTTTCTTGTCAGTATCTAGAACTCTGCTTTATAGGCACTGTGTGCTCAAAAACTATTTTTTGAATAAATAATTGTTTAAAGATAAAGAAATGACACCTTGAGTTTGACAAAATAATACTTTGAAAATAATACTTTCGAGGCCTACAGTATTAGTGTTCAGTATTCCCACTCACACTAAAAGCCTGCACTCAGGCAATTTTCCTTAGTGTATCATGCAGATTGAACCAAGATTCTTCTGAGCCAGAGATCCTCTTGATGTCTGGAATAATTAAAACCTAGCACGACTTATGTATATGAAAAATTATAACAATGAACTAGACCAAAAATTAAGTTCGAGGCAAAGGATAAGAAAGTTAACTTTGAAGATATCAGGAAAAATAAAAATTCCTAAGAGGTCAGAAGAAAAAGATTTGTGGAAGTTAGGGAACTTAAAATTCTATAGAAAGCATTTTTTATTTACGAAAGAAGAGAAGAAAGGAGAAAGAGTAAGAGGGAGGAAGGGAGCATAGACGGAAGGCTGAGAGAATGCAGACAGGAATCCAAATAGAAAATTCAGAATTAGTAAGACATAGAAGCAGGTGGTTCATGGAAGGAGAGGAGAATGATTGGAGGACATATCGGATTTGTCACATATTGATAAGTGACAAATAAGTGTCAAGTGGTAAATTAAACCTTCTACATAAAATTGAATAGGATAATTAAAATGCATCTTCTGAAGACATTCTGGGCATCTTCAGCAGCACTTATTTTCAAGGGATAGTAAATTGCAAGGGCACGAGATCATTTGGGATGAAAAATCCACTAAATTGTAGGCGCAATCCAATTAAGTTCCAATCAATATCTTAGAATTTTGAACCATTTGCAGTAAATTCTTATATGAAACCATATCATCAAATTTGAGTGCAGTTCCATGAAAATCCCAGGTTCCACTACTGTTAACATATTCTTTGATCCTTAACACATAAATTTAAAATATAAGGAAACACTGTCAGACTCAAGCTGAGAAGCAGAATTTTTAAAAACGCAAAAAAATAACAGTTGGAAAATAATGAGAATTGTATCCAAATATTTAGGGAACCATGAAGAAAAATGTTTTATCTATTTTTTAAATTATAATAAAACCATTGTCAATATGCATTATTAAAAAGGTATTAGCTTTGTACTGAATTAAAACCACATGACTCATGACTTACACATATTTATCAAATCCAACATTTTTAAATTATGAGGCTATCATTTCCTTCTAAGAAAAAATTTTAGCAGCATTGGATTTGATTTACCATTAAATATTAATATATAAGACCCTGTGAACCAGAACTCTGCCAAAAACTCAGGAAGCTCTAAATTCTAAATGTAAGTAAACAAAGTTCTGTTCCTAAGAGCTGGCCTATTTTATGACAAGCTTTGTTATTTTATAAATAGCATTTTTCTCATCCACAAATTCTATCTTCCATGTTGATTTTTGTGCATTTGTTATTAAACTATATCAAAACACTTTCATGTCTTAAGCATATTCATTTATATCTATTAAGCTATACTGTTATCTTTTATATTACAAGAACTACTGACATATCATCATATCATATTCCAGAAAGCCTAAATTACTAGAACCTTCTTGACAATACCATATTATTTTCCCTTTAATTTCTAATAGCAATGATACAAGTGACATGCCATAAGATTTAAAGGCAACATGGGCTAAGCCTAAATAAAATAATAGCAAGACTGAACACTGTAGAAAACACTGAAGTTAAAAACTATCCATCCTTCCATGACAACTTCCTGAAATATTTGGGTAAAATTCATTGTCAGGAAGGAGCTCAAACTGTTAACAGAGTCCATTTCTTGATGCCTTTGAGTCACACTATTTGTGTTATTTAGATGTGAGTTTTATGTTTTTAACATTGTAAGCATTTCATGTCTATAAAAATAGGTCACATGCAAAATACAAAATAAGCTTTCAAATTCAAAACTCAGCAGACCAAGAAATGCAAACTTTAGTTACTAGAGATTTTATACTTCTTCATAATTCCTTTATCTGTCATTCTACGAGAACTAGTTACAGAACATTCATAACAAGTATTCATATGTGGTCCAATACAATGTACTCACAAAAATATGAGTCAATGATCAACTTAACATGCATATTTTCTATTACATATAGAAATTGCATATACTCATGTCATCGGATAACTATTCTCAATATGATTATATAATTGATTGATACTGATTAAATCAATCATCAAAATATCAGTTAATTAACTATTTTTAAAAATCTAATAATTCAACATTTATTCTTCTTCTAAAATAAATGTGAAATATTCTTGATCATAAACATAGTAGATATTTTCACATTTCATATTTTAAAATGAAAACTTAGTTAATATTTCCTCTTGATATTGACAATTAGTTCTTTGTGAAGGATTTAATATTTCCAGAATAATAGATCTTAATGATCACGTCCTTTGTTATTTTGATTTTATCATTTTAGGTCTTGAGACATTAACTTCAATATTCTGTTACATGTGTGAATCATGTAGAATGCTTTGGCCTTCTCAAAAGGATCCATATTGCTATTTATATCATATTTTGTTTGGTTAATATATTTACACATCTTATCAATATTGCCATCTTTGAGTCCTGAACATCTTTCATCCTTTAGTTTTTTCTAATAAAATAAAATATAATCTGGCATTCTTTATCTCATGCTCCCTTTCACTGTATTCTTAGTTTATTTCCTCAGTTCTTTTGTAGGGTATGATATTTAGGGCATCTTAGACATTATTTTATGATATAAAAAATTGTAAACTTTCATAATAATCTTAAAGTATGCTTTGTCAAATTAGTGGATTCCAGCCCTTGCTTCACATAAGAATTTCCTGGTTCTTCGTCACCACGTCATCCCAACTCCTCCTCAAGGTCTGCTCCTGGAGATCACCTAAAAACACTTGTCTAAATTTACAGGTCACATTTTTCTTTTTGTTAACTGATTACATCTTTATGACACTATGAATTTTCAGGAGATGATCAGGAACACCAGGCTTCTGTGAGGAGGGAGCCATGTGGAAGGAAACAGAAGGAAAGTTAAAACGCTGCATTACACTTAGTAAATACTTATTACAGTTATTAATTAGATGATTTGGAAATTTTTTTTGCAAATGAACATTCTTTGGTTCATTTGTAGAAATTGCAGCAACTGGAAAATTTTACCTATTTTCACCTCTTCTCGCTAGCATAATCCTCACCAAATATGATCTTAATTCTCTAAGTCATACTACATTATATCATTTCATAAAGGATTTACGATTTAATGCTTTATGTTGTAAAATCCATCCTGTATCAGTGTCATGAGAAGTGAATCATCTGTTTGTGAAAATATTTCTGAATTTTAAGCTCATTCAATCGCAAGATTCAAGAAGCAGCAACCAAATTCCTACTAATTGTCAGCAAATTTGCCAAATTCTGGGAATACTGGCAATTATCAACATGTTTTTTTCTTTAATAACACTAGTTTATAAAAGAGATGAGCTTTCAGATAATTTACTATGCTACACTTTAATAAATAGAATAATATTGAAATAGTCAAAATATGTTAAAATAATGGAATAAACAGTCTTAAATGCAATCCATATTAAGCCTCCAAATCAGAAAGATAATAATTTTATTGATGTTTATGAATACCATAAAATCACACTATTTTAGAATTAAGATATTAGAACTCTGTCTGGAACAGAGATCAGAAGACTATAGTTCACTGCTACTTACTCTGTGCCCTGAAAGTTAAGAATGGTTTTTACAATGTAACGACTGAGAGATAAACAAAAAAAAATAACAGTATATGACATGTAAAATTATATATAATTTAATTTTCATTGTCCACACACAAGGTGTTATTGGAACACAGCCACATTCATTTTTGCACATGTTATCTATGGCCATTTAGACGTTGCAATAGCAGTTTTGTGGAGTTGCAATACAGATGGGTCCAGCCTGCAAAGATTGAAGTGTTTACTATCTGGCCCTTTACAAGAAAAGTTGCCAATGCCTAATCCAGAGCAACGTTGCCGAATAGAGCTTTCTGTGATGATGGTAATGATCTCTAGCTGCATAATACGGTGTCCACCAGCTCTATATAACTACTGAGGAATTGAAATGTGACTACTGTAATGGAGAAACTGATTTTTTAAGATTAATTTAATTTTAATTAATTTAAATCTAGCTCATTTTGAAGCATTAATTTAATCATTTTAAATTCTGCTCATTTTGAGAGCTGTCATGTAGTATTAATAGTAAGAAATTCATTCTAGATTCAGACTGCAAGGGCATTAATTCCACCTCTTACACAAACTGGTTCTGAAACTTGGGGAAATTGACCTCACTTCTCCAATAATTGCAGTCCCTACCTTAAGTTACTGATGAGTATTGAATGAGTTATTATCTATAATGCATATAAAACTTTACATAGCAAACAGATGCTCAATCAATTATAGTGTTATTGTTGTTACCTTTGTAGTAATTATTTTGTTTTAACATCCAAATATAGCCAACAAATTAAGGCACCAAATATTTGTATTCTCAGCACCTGCAATAGACAAAGTAGCTTTTCTTGTGGCACTTATATTACTGAAACACAGAGGTACCTATTCTTGTGGAGATCTTATGTATTGCAAGCCAAAATGTAAAATGAAACACAACAAATGCAAATTTCCCTATAAGCTATGAAGAGTCATCTATATGAATCAAGGTCATATTGATATCATGAGTGAGAAGTAAAAAATTATCTGGCTATAAAATCTGATATAAGCTTGTTATTACCATATACAGCCTATCATCCCAAAATATAATCTACATTGAATCTTCCATATCCCTATTGATTTTGCAGAAAAAAACATAATTAAATTAAAAATGGAAATTTAAACTAATAAGAAACCAATGATATTTCTTTAATATGTTGAGGTTCCCTTATTGGTTTTATTTTTAAAACAATTTTCCACTGCTACATGTTTATATCCATATACACATGTGTAATATCACTATTTTGTCTAAAGAACAAACAATTAGAGCATTTAGAAACAAATAGGGAGGCTATGTAATTTGCTTAAGCAGTTAATTACTCTCAGAGCTTGGTTGAGGACTCAAGGGAGCAACAGAATTCTCATGAATCTTTTCTAAAGAAATGTCACATTTAGAAGTTCTTGGAATAGGTAACTAAAGTAACCACATGAAGTTACAGTTGAGATTTGAAAATTTTATTCAGCCTACCTGAAAGAACTTAAAAAATTATACCTGAAGTTGTGCCTGATTATTGTCTATGATTTCTTTTTAAAGGGATCCCTTATCCATAGAAGAAATATCCACCCACTCTACTACAACTAACACTGCCAAGATTTTCTCTTAGGGCATTTCGTTATAATAAAGCATCTCCTTTGTAATATTGGCCCATGCCTGTTGCTTGGCTTTGTAGGCAAGCCAGGATTGTTCTTATGTAGTTAACCAAAGCAGAGACACCACATGAGACCCCTGGCTCCTACCTTAACTGACACGGAACTGCATCAACTAGGTCACTTCTGGCAAAAGCAAAAGGGCTTATCACAAATCAACACTCAAACAGAATAAAAGAGGAACATTCTTTCCAAATGGTATAGTCTAGTTAATGAAATCTAATGCTTCCTAAAACACACACTGGGCAAGCAAAATGTGCCTCTGTAAAATTGGCTCCTTTATCAAAAAGTGAATGCCAAAACTTTACTTACGACTACAACCCTGAAAACTAACTCAATCAATCAAAACCCTCCCAAGTGTATATCAATCACAGAAGGATATAGAAGAATAAATAATTTATTATGTGTTGATACAATGAACTACTCCAAAGCAAGGGGAGAAGGTATTACCTATATATGATATCATAGATGAATTTCACAGACATTATTAATCAAAAGAAGCCAGACCAAAAGAAAAGCAGGGAGTGGGGAGACTTAAATTTCTTCGAGTGTGCTAAAGGAAAGAATGGTGAATGACCACACTCACCATTATTAAGTGGGAAAAACTAAACCTTTCTAAGTAATTCTTCTATGCATAGCTAATCATAAACCCCTCTGGAGAAATATGAGGGATTACAATTAAGTGAGTTACATGTTGTCATAAATAAAATAAAGTAGAAGATAAAGGCCTAACTAAGGCATTAGGAGTCGAGATGGAATTCTTGGTGAAATTAATGGTAAGCCAAAAACTAAATGTTGAATAGGAATATATCCAGTGAAGAAATAAGGAAGTTGGTATGTAGAGGTGTATTTCAATAAGCTAAAAATAAATTTTGTTCAAAGGTCTGTTGCAACAAAGTGGTCGAAATTCAACAACAATAACTTGATTCTATATACTAATATTAGCCCTTTGGAACATATAATTTGGAAGAATCACTAATATGAGCAACATATATTTACTTCCTAGGAAACATTCCTCAAGAAGTTTACAGAATTTGTATTTAAAAAACCAGTAACATGTTCTTTAAAAAGTATACTCCGAGGTATGCACAAGTAGCCTTGAATAAAAGCAGTGGCATACCACATAATTGAGTAAGAAATCGTCTTATAAAGATGCAATCTCCTCCAAGTTATTGTGCAGAAAGGAAACAACAAAAAACACAATTATTTGGGTTGTGTTAATCCTACAGTGTTTATTTAAATTTATTCATTAAAATATATTAAGATTCTTTACATTGATTACTCAATGTCCAGAGGATTCACACTAAGTTTATATTAGATTTTTTTTAATCTGATTTAATTTCTTTCAATCTCATTTTATTTAATTTTGTAGAGGGCATGTTTAGTTTCCAAACATCAGATATTTCACATGTTATCTTCAAATATTAACAGAATATAAGACAATATTAGAAACAACTCTAAAGCAAAAAAGTGATAATCTAGAATAGAATTCCAACCAAATTATGAAATACCTTGTTTGACCAAAATGAAGAATAGACATGAATTGACTCTTTGCCATATTAGAAATAAGTTGCTTTTAAAGCAACTGCCTGAGGACTCTGGCTATCACTGAATAAATTGTTTCATACAAACTTCAAGCTAGAAAACACACAAAAGGTGACAAAATTAAAGAAAAAAAATGCAAAAAATCATTGGAAAGCTACCAATGCAAAGTATTTATGGAGCAGATTCAGAAAAAGAGAGAAGATAAGAGAAGTGAGCCTGGCATTTTGGCTCAATGTTCCTGTTGAGATGAAACAGAAAATCCTAGTTTAGTAAGACATTTTACCAAAACTGTCATTATTGGTAGAACACAAATGGAGAAAATCAGAGATATATAATTGATCATGACTGACACAATAAATTGACCCAATTGATAATTATAGAACATGCACACAGAAATGTCACATATTCATATTCACATTAAACATTTATCAAAAGTAGTCCTTTTGTGCCATAAGCTAAGTCTCAACTAATTTAAGAGGATTAAATTATATAGAGTATGCTCTCTGACTATGAAACAATTAAGCAAGCAAACAGTAATAAAATGTTAAGAAAATCTCCTTACATTTTCAAACTAAGCAACACAATTCTAAATGATCCAAGGTCAACAATAAATCACAATGAAGTTATAAACCATGGTGAACTAAAAAAATGAAAATACTACATATCACACTTGGCAAGATCCAGACTCAAGTGCATATATTAAAAAATAATAAATACTGAATATCAGTGCTCTAAGCATAAATCTCAAGAACATAGAAAAAGAATAACAAAAGAAGAAGAAAGCTAAAGAATGAAGAATGATAGAAATAATAAAGATAAGTGAAAAAAATCAAGGAAAAATTAACAGCGAAGGTGATCTACTTAGCCAAAAGAAATTATAAAATTTTTATTACTGGCAAGAACAAAGAACACAAGTAGCCAATATCAAGAATTAAAAGAGATATCACTAAATGAGCATGAAAAAAAGAAAATGCTGAGTGAGTATTATAAAAATACATAAAACGCATATAAGTACTTATATAATACTTTATATAAATAACACCATGGCCCCAAACTCACAAGTAAGTGGGGTAAATACCTCTAAGATAATTTTAAAACTATCTTAATTGCTGTCACCCAGGTCAACCCAGAGTGACAAGAGAACATCTATAAGAGTAATCAACCCACGCTTTGGAATTGCCCATGAAGATTTTCTGAAAGAGTTTAACAATGACTGTGAGACTTCAAAGAAAAATAGGACTTTGCCAGAAGAAATGACAATGAAAAAGTACTGTTCATAGCATGGCACATTTGGGAAGTATACCAAGTAGTTCAGAATTGAAGAATTATATATTAAGATCTGTATCTGAGAAAGAAGAGAGGTTAAGAGAAATGGTTGCATATTTAAAGACACAATGATGTACAGCTTGGATCACTTTGTATTCCAAGCTAAGGAGCTTTATAATGGAACAGCTATGGGCTGCCTTGATGAATTTAATTGGAAGGGAGTAACGAGCAATTAAGGGTTTTTTTAGACCCTTGCTTCTCAGAGTATGAGCTGTAAAGCAGTATCGTCAGCCTCACCTGTAAGCTAGCAAATGCAGTCTCTCAGGCTGCATTTCAGATCTATTGAATGAGAATTAGCATTTTAACATGATCCCCAGGTAAATATTTTTATGCACGTTTAATTTTGAGAAATGCTGAACTGGATGATTTAAAGAGGATATTTTGTGTATCAGTGGGGGAAAGATTCATATGAAGAGACCAATTAGAAATGTATTTGTAATGGTGAAAATAGGAGATGAAAGGGGTTTGATAAGTCATGGAAGCTATGTGGGGGGGGGGGGGAATTTTGAGCAAATAATTTAGGAGTAAAATCAGAAATATATTTGTTGGGTTATGTTTGGAGATAAAGGGAGGGGAGGAAGCAAGAATTATGCCCAGACTAACAGCTTGGATGGTGATGAAAAGTCAAATGACAAATATGCAAAAAGTAACATATTTTGAAAATGACTGCTCATATAGAGAGAAAAAGCTGAAAATTGAAAAACAAAATAACCAATGATAATGCCGAGAGTCTTCATAAATAAATCACTAATTTTGTTGTGTTTTACAGTTTACAAAACCCTTATACATATATTCAATTTTTAATTTACTGAATCATGGTATTAACTTGAATTTGCCTCGTTAAGGAATTTCACACTTTACAACCTAATTTGTGTCATTTTCATCTTCATATTCCTGTTCTTATGCATCAACAATAGCATACCTAGAAAAATAATAGTTATTTTATTTGATGTTTAATACTTCCTGCTCTCAAATCATGAGGGTAAGTGTAGCACAATTTATGTTCACAGATTCATGAATCATGTTCTCTTATGCACTGTACTTGTACCTAGTGCTCAAGAAATATCTGACAAATTTCAAGATTTTTTTTTCCTTAGTATTAAGCATTTAAAGGAAAAATAGCCTAGGTTTCCATTTTATGAAAATACTCTTGAGAGCTATTCTGCAAGCTAAGCCCACAGAAGCTATACTTCAGCAAAAGTTTCTCTATCAGCATTTCCTAATATATCACCATTACTCCTGCTGTTAATGGCTTTTCTGTTTATTTTTTTTTAACTGAAGCAGTCTGAGAGTTCCAGCAGAAAGCGCATAGACTGTTGCTGCTATAAAATTGGTGATAGAAAATACAAATAGCCACAGGTCATAGGGTTTGTATCTTAATTAGAGATTTTGTAATCAAAGTGGAAAATTTAGATAGATAGATAGATAGATAGATAGATAGATAGATAGATAGATAGATAGAGATAGATGTAGACTGATAAAGAGATATAGACAATAGATACATACATAGATAAATAGATATATAGATCTATAATAGCTTCTAGTTTTTTACTCCACATGGGAAAGGAAGGATCAAATGCTTAAATAGATCCACATAGTTAAATTACTTTCTGTGAACATCCAGTCTCAAGCATTCAATGACCAAATCAAGCTGTTTTGCCTATTCTGAAAGTATGTTGGCACTCATTTTTTTCTATGTGACAGAAACACATCCCTGCTAACATTCTCTTCTTATTCTACAAATATTGTGGTGTTGTTTTGATTTGGCCTTAAATTGAAAATTACATATTATTATAATCATATATTTTATGTAAACCTATTTTTACTGGACCTCTGCTACAAGGAAGTTTTTTTTTTTTCAACCTGAAGTTTGAAATAAAATTTATATGTCTGTTTATGATGAAGTTAACCTTTGTGTCATATACATTGATTAGGTATTTGTGGTATACAGGGCATTTTTCTAGGTATGCTATTGTTGATGCATAAGAACAGGAATATGAAGATGAAAATGACACAAATTCCACTTACTATAAAATCAAACCAGGGCCACGGTGGCTCAGTGGCAGAGTTCTCACCTGCCATGCCAGAGACCTGGGTTCGATTCCCAGTGCCTGCCCATGTTAAAAAAAAATCAAACTAAATGAGTAATAGTGAACAGGCAACCAAATATCATAATGAAGGAAACTAATCTGCAAGCTAAAGATAGCTTGGATCACAGGGTGGAATTTGGAAGCCTCTTCATAATAATTGGATATTCAAAATTATTTTAGTTTTCCAGGTTGCTGTGACAAATGCCACACAATGGGTTGACGTAGGCAACAGGAATCTATTAGATAGAAGGCTTGCTGCTTCCCAGGGCTGGTAACATTCTAGCTTCCAGTGGTCCTCGGGTTTCTTGGCTTTCCCAGCACATGGCAATGTTCTTTCCTTTTCTGCTGGTTCTATTGATTTCTACTGACTTCTCCCCATGGCTCTCTATCTCTGTGTCTGAATTTATGCTGCTATAAAAGACTGCAATGGTATGAGGACCATACCTCAACTTAAAATATAATTTAAAAGAGATCCTATTCACATGGGTTCATATTCTCATAGGAATACATTTTAAGAACATGTCTAAATGTGGCTATATAATTCAACCTCCCACAATAATCAACAGCTTTTTGTTCATATTGGCTTCTATCTTGCTTCAGTAATATTGGATTGATAAGTCTATACTAGACAGCTAACTAAATGCAATGAATTTGGGGCAGGCCATGGTGGATCAGCAGGCAGGAATGCTTGTCTGCGATGCCAGAGGACCCGGGTTCGATTCTCGGTGCCTGCCCATGTTAAAAAAAAAAAAAAATTAAATGCAATGGGTTTGGCATAGTTTATACAAGTATCCCAAAACCTAGGTAAATTCTTAAGGAAAGCAAAGGGGTAGCAAAATCAGATAACTTTTATTATAGTGATGAGTTGATTATATATTATATCCATGAATATATACACATGCATATTGTATTTTTACATTGATAAACTTTCCTGCATGGCCTCCTTTCTGTAGCAGCTGATAAACTGTAAATTTTTAGCATAGTTTTAGGTAGGCTAGTGAAGAGCTTTTTGTTTTGTTTTGCATGTGTGCGTTTTAACTGGCTTTAAAATGTAATAAACAAATGCAAGTAAGTTTCCAAAAGCCTATGGGAATTGAGCAAGTTGGCAATGGTAAAATGCCACTTACTGGAACATTTCTTTCCCTTCTCTATTATTTTTTCAAAGTGAATTGTACTGCGGAGATTCCCTTCAAACTGTATACATCAAAATAGAAAATACATTCTATCTGGTTGCTCAAGTAAATACCTACCCCACATAGGCAGACATGCATCTCAATCTTTTAAAACGGTAAATCTATTTCATATAATTCTAGCTCATTTTTAATATTAGGATACTTTAAACATCTAGGTTATTTTCTGTGGTTTGCCTTTTACAACTTAAAGAGGAAAGTAAAACGAGGAGAGAATACCAGTTTGTCAATCAAGAATTTAGATGAGTACATCAATGTGTTGTTTTCCTGGTTTCTATTATTACTAAAACCCAGCCGTGTTCATGATTTCTGCTTCTACTTTAACATAAAGATCAACAGCTTATATATAGAATGGAAACCAGAAGTGATTTTTTTTCTCTGTGATGTTTTGCATTATTTATTCACAGCTTAAAGTGCTTTTCTCTTTTCGAAAGCAACAGCCTTCAATTTAAAATGCATGCAGATTCTATTACCAAAGGAGATACAGAGACTCTGTCTACATGCAGCGAAACTGGTTGGAAAGTAAAGAAGATTGTCATGAAACTACTCGACAGCCTGAAGGCAAAACAACAATAAATATTTGTCCAACTGAACTCTACCTGGTTCATTCCTCATATCTTCACATTTTCTTTTCTCAGTTTCATAAAAACACAGAACAGAAATAAATTGAATAAATGAAATAGCATTTCAAACTCATTTACTACAGGATACTCATTTGAATGTTTTGCATTGGTTTCCTTAATGCGACAAGTTATGTACACCTTTGTCTTTAGGAAAATGCTTTCCTACCTAGTTTACCTTGACATTTTAACTAAAGAATAAAAAGCAATTTGGATTGTACAAAAACAATAGAGTTTTCATGTCCCTTTCCAGGTGAATAGTATCTTCAGGAACACTATTCTTGAGGTAAATTATAAGAGGTTAGTATATCAATGTATACTAGGTAAGGATTTCAGTCCCTATAAAATCAATTAGAATTGTTTATGAAAGTAAATCCATCAAAGTGCTTGACAATGGAATAAAAAGTCTCCTAATAACATAAATTAAGTAAAATTCCAAAATCTTGCATTAAAGGAAAAAAAGTAGACTGTGCTACGGAGGAAAAAAGAAAACAACAAGGTTTAATTCTTGACTTCGTTGTAGTTTACGTTGTAGTAGGAGAGATGTTTTTCTGTTTGGGATTGAAAAAAAAATGTTTTGTGATTATTGCAATTGGGCTTAAAACAGGTAAATCTTGACCCTGACATGGGTTATTTATTATATTCTGTCAGAAACATGCCCCAAATATATTACCAAGCATTTTTTTTAAAAAACCACATTTAATGCTTTGTAATTAGAGCAATTAACTAACTGCTTAGTAGTAGGACTTTACTGTGATTAGTATTATCTATGCTGCATGCTAATTGAGTAGCATTGTTGCTTTGCTAATTCTTAACTTTTTTTTTGTAAAAGGACTTGACATATTTTTGGCTTCAATTCTTGAAAGACAAGACTTCCTATCCATGTCTTGTCTACTTGTTTTCATGAAGATTTGGCCATGAATTGAGATAAAATATTTGTCTGTGCTTTAGATGTCTCTTCTATAATAAATCTTTCCCAGTGATATTGCCATTAGGAAAATACTAAATGGTATATCTTTGTTTCAGTATAAATCTGAGGTCAAGTAACAACTTGGCATCTTTTCTGGCCCTATCACCTTGAACAAATATCCTCAAATTATATTTAAAGTCACCTGTAAAATTAAAACTGTAAATATTATATGCTAATTCTTAACAGTAGGTATATATTGATTGTTAATAGTGAGAATTAAATGTTAAATTCCATGTAAAATATTTCTTAGGGTTCCTAGTTAAGTGAAAGTTATAAAATAAATATTTGTTCCCTTCTTCTTTACCAAAGAAGAACATTAGAATTCTAATGAAAAATATTCAGAATATATTTTTAGGTTATTTCCAGGTATATTGAAATGTACTCCAAAAACACTAAAGCTGTCTCTAGGGAAGATGTGTTTAGTTTCTTTATATGTATGCTTTTTCTTTATCTTTCCATATTCTAACTTCCTGGCCACCAAAATGGAACTTTTGTATAGCATCTACTGAATGAATCAATGAAGGTGGGTGAAGAAGGAGCCAGTGAAACATTGCTATTGTGTCTCCAGTAGCACATTGTTTATTCACATGCACATTTTTTGTAGAGAGAGTAAAGACACTTGTCTAAGCCTGTTAAACTGAATATTTAAAAATGTCATTCGTCATAATAAATATTTGTTAGCTGGAATTTTGTTTGCATTGAACAAAATTTGGATTTGAAATTTTGTAAGTAGCTTCATTATTACCCGATGATCTTAGATACGTCGTTTAAGAGAATATTAATCTGGAAAATGAAGAAAATGCTTATTCTAATATCCATCAGAAAAATAACTAGCTGAGATAAGACACTTGAAGATCTGTAAGCCTTGGTATCAAAGAAGAATAATGTCAGTATTTCTCTTTTTAAAATAGCTTGAAGGAATAAAATATTGCATGAAGTCCTCAGAGAAAATGACAAATGACACATAGAAATACGTTGCTATATTTCTCATCTCATAACTCTGAAATGTACTGGCTTATAATATAAAGAGAATGTTAACTTTATGCCACGATGCATCAAGCAAACCATATCTGGTTATCCAAGTTGTTTGTTATGAACCCCCTAAAATATAAGTTACAGCTTCAATGGAAAGACTGTGATCTGCTTACAGTTAGTAGAGGGAAAAATAGGCAAGAAATGCAGGCAGTTGCTTCCCTGAGTTGATATGGTTCATTCCTGCTTCAAGTTCATCTCATACAACCTAAAAAATCAAATTCGGAAATTAAATCAAGTCAAATGCAAAAAAAAAAAAAAAAAGTGCTGTAAAGACATACAGACTTTTCCTGAGGTGGTAGGAGACCTTTCTTTTAAATCTCCATAAACCAGTGATGGGAGCATAGCGTGCCTTGTGAACCTTCAGTCAGGAACATATTTAGGCTTTACTGATACAGAGGCATTGGTCCCACAAACAGATTATCATCATGGAGTGGGGTTTACATAAAGACACTGACTCAATGTATAAATCAGTTATTGGAGCACAGCAAAAGGTTGGAACGGAATTGATAAAATTTTGATGTCCCACTGATTGCTGACTTATCAGTGTTTTGGTGCAGCAACAGCATTGCATTGTGCAACAGGAAACCAATCATATCAATAGCTAATGTATAAAAAAAGCAACACAAACCAAGAGGAATAAATGGTAGGAAAGTAAAGAAACCTATGAATAACACCTTTGAAAATAGTGAAATCATTAAGCAAGAAGGGAAACTCTGAATAGAGAGCTTAAGACCTGTATTTAAAACAATGTGGGGACTCAGAAAAACGTGAAGTGCAATTGTGATATCACCCAACTGACACTGCAGTTATGAGCACTGCCCTGATGTTTGGTACAGTCTTTGGCATTCTATTCATCAGCAACCTGAATATAGTATTTCTGTCTTTCTTAGAGGTACTAAAAGCCACAGATAGATGAATACAAACTATAAGCAGCATTTGTCTTCTCTCTTCCACAATGATATAGAATACAGCCACTGGGGGAAAAATTAGAAATGCTAAGGATAGCAGCTTACTGAAATTGATTATATGATAATCAAAGCAGACCGCCCTTTATATAAGTGCCACTTTCTCAAGCCATGGTAGATACAATAATTTTAACTTGGTTGCCTTGCTTTACCCTACTACTTAAGGGAAAAGAGGGCATCCAGATTACAGTACCAAATATCATTTGTTATTACCGCATGTTGTAACAATGAGTGGTAGAAAGGTAATTCAGCAAAAAGATAAGTGGGAAGAAAATAATTTCTCAGCCTAAGGTTAATTTTGGGAAAGATATAATAAATTTTGAAGAATTCTTCTGCTGACTATTTTTTATAAAAAGCGGAATAAATATGGACAAAATCAATGGGGTTTTTATAAAGGATCTGATGTCATAATACTATTATTAGAATCGGTGAGAGAAAGCATATTCTAGCTAATTTGTCATAATTTTTAAAGGATACTACCCAGATATCAATCCTAGTCTAAATGAGTCTAAAGCACGCAAATAAAAAGTTAGGAAAGAACACGCAAAACATGGCACAAAATTCACTTTGTTCATGAAATAATAGAGGCGAACAGTTAAAGGTCAACTGCTTGTACGGTATCCCCAGCAGTAGATCCAAGATTGTATGTCCCTCTTAGAGCTGGACACACCACACATACTGCATACAGTGTTATCTCTACCAGTGAAGCTGAGGGCATATTAGAGGGACTCATGTGAAGCTGAATGATTAATGGGAATATAGCAGTAAAGGCACCTAGCTAATGATAAAATGACAAATGGGAGAACAAGAAGATCCTGAGGTAGTATCTCCCACATCTCAATGCATAATTAGATATGTGACTGTTGGGAAAATCCATAATCAGCATGAAGTCAATGTGAAAAGGCCCATCTTTTGTCTAAAATTAATTGGAAAAATGAAGTGATAAATAGTTGAACTTTCTTGGCTACCTTCTATGATAAACATTTTTTTTTAATATATGATTCCAAGAAGACAGTGGAGAATTAAACTTCGGTTAAATAAATGAAGGAAATAGGGATATTAATGCCAACCAACTCTCTATCATTCAGTGCGGCAATTGGCTGGAATCCTAATTTGGTTGATGGACTTAAAGGGAGTGATATTACTGCTGACTTGAAAGAAAAGATGACAATGGAATATATCTGTAAAGTGAAGGAAAAAAATAGCTGAACATAGCATTTTATATACTACAAAGACATCTATCAAAAATGAGGGTGAAATAAAGACATTTTCAGACAAAAAAACTGAATGATTTTCAAGTAGGTGTGCACTAAAAGAAACATTTAATGGGAGTACTTTAAGCATAAAGGAAAGTATCTTAGACGGAAACCTGAAAGTGAACAACAACAAAAAAAAGAATGAATAATACCAGAAAGGGCACATATATAGGCAGACTTGCGTAAATATTAAATATGCAAAATAATTTTAATGTGTTGCAGGATTCTCAGTGTATGTAAAATTAAAATCTATTGCTCATTTATAAGACATCTTAGCAAACTAGGGAATACAAGAGAACTTGTGTAACATAATATGATACATAAATTTGAATATTCATTGTTTAAAATATGCCAGTACTCCCCCAAATTAATATATAGCAATGCCAAACAAAAATCCAAGCAGCATATGTGTTTTCATGAAAGTTGAAGCTGATTCTAAATGTATATAGAAATATAAAGGGCCAAGAATACATAAATCAAACTTGGAGAACAAAGCTGGAAGAATTACACCCTCTATTATAAAGACCTATAATTAAGCTATAATAATAAGACTTTAGATTTGGCACAAGAATAGATCAATAGAACAATGGAACAGTGAAAAGAGTTCAGAATCAAAATTAGCTAATTTTTGACAAGGGAATTATTGCAGAGCAATAAAGAGCAATGGCCTTTAAAATAAATTTTGATGCATTAATTCAATTTCCATATATAAAAATATTACCTTATCCCCCATCTCATACCATATACAAACATCAGTTCCACATGCATTGCAGTCTTAAGAGGTAAAGTAAAGCAATAACATTTTAAGAAGAAAACATAGAAAAACATCTTGCTGACTTTTGAGCAGACAAGATTTCTAAAGCAGGATACAGAAAGCTTTTGTAAAGAAAAACAACGATAGATTAGACAGTATTAAAATTAAGAAATTTTATTCATCAAAAGACAGCCTGAAAAGAATAAAAAGGTAACCCATGGAGTGAAACAAGTTATTTGCCCCACATATTTCTGACAAAAGGCTTATGTCTAGAATATATAGAATGTTATAAGTCAATAGGGAAAATGATAAGCAAATCAATAGAAAATGCCCAAATGTCTTGAATAAGCACAAAATAAGGTATCCAAGGACAATAAATATATGAAACAATGATCAATGTTATTAGTCATCAGGGAAATGCAAATTAAACTGGTAGGTATTACTATTATGTCAAACAAACAAAAACACCCAGAAAATACCAAGTGTGGGCAAGGATATGCAGTAGGCAGAATTCTGTTATAGTAATGAGAGGAGTATAAATTTGTGCAACTACTTTGAAATGCTGTTGACAGCATTTACTATAGTTGAATATAAGCATATCCTATAATCCAGCTATTCTACTCCTAAGTATATAACCAATAAAAATGTGTGCATATGTTCATGAAAAACAATATGTGCCAAAATGTTCAAACCACTCCTCTTCAGAAATTACAAATGAGCTGAAAAATAATAGACAGCTGAAATAAATTGTAGTATGTTCTCATAGCGGAACACAATGCAACAACTAGAATGAACAATGCAACTACATGCAACAATATAGACAAATTACGAACATTAACTATCAAAAGAAAGAAGCCAAATACGACAGATTTAGCATTGTATCATTCCATGCACATAAATGTCCAATACAGATAAACTCATCTATGCTGTTAGAAGACAGCAAAGTGCTTTTATCTTTGCAACACTGACCAGAAGTGGGCAAAATGGGGTGTCTGGATGCTGGCAGTGTTCTGCTTCTTGATCTGAATTTTGGTTTTCACTGTTATATTCAATTTGTGAAAATTCATCTTGCTGAGTTATCTGTGAACTTTACTAATGTATGGCATACTTTAATAAAAATTTCTAAGAATGGTAACAAGGAAAGAAAGATGAGTTGACTGGGTGTTCCAGTAGTAAACTGGAATAAGAGAGAGCTAAAGTATGGAACATCAGGAACTTCTCATTATAGGTGGTGTGTTTTAGCAAGGGTTCTCTGGAGAAACAGAATCAGCAGGAGATATCTGTAAATGTAAAATTTATGAAAGTATCTCACATAACTATAGGATGTAGAGTCCAAGGTCTGTAGGGCAAGCTGTAAGCTGGCAGCTCCAATGAAGGTCCTCAACAAACTCTCAACTCTCTGGGCAACTGTGGAGATGTAAGAGTCCAAGATCTGTAGGGCAGGCTGCAAGCTGGCAGCTCCAATGAAGGTTCTCAATGCACTCTCAGGAGAGGCTGACTGGCTGAAGTAGTAAGAGTGATTGTCTCTTCTAAATCCCCCTTAAAAGCCCTCCAGTGATTAGATTAAGCATTACTCATTGCAGAAGACACAAATGCAAATACAGTCAGCTGAGGATGCAGCCAACATGATCACGATTTAAGTCCATGAAATGTCCTCATAGCAACAGACAAGCCAGTGCTTGCCCAACTAGACAACTGGGCACCACCACCTGGCCAAGTTGACACATGAAACTGACCATGATAGGTGGTGAAAGTCCAGCTTCAGGGACCCTCAGTGACAGGACAACAATAAGAAGGACTGGAGGGTGAGAGCAGAAGCAGAATGAAAGAAAGAAAGAAGGAAAGGGAGAACCTCAATATTAGAGTAATGCTGGGGCTTGGACATAGGGAGAAAAGCAAGATTCGATAATCTCATTCAGGATACTGTTGCCAAGGTAAGGGAAGATTATTTACTCCATTTAGATCCATGATATAAAGGCCAGATAAACAATTAGCAATGTCAATTACCTAAAGCCCCTGACCTACAAATACAGAAAGAGATGCATTTCATCTTTTCAGCTAAATCCGAGTAAGAGATCCTCAGCTTGGTCTGGTACAAGGATTGTTTAGTTCCTGATACCTTGGTTATAATACAATCAAGAGAATAGTCCTGAAAAGCAAGGACTAGTACTCCAGAGAAGGGCAAATGAAAACGTTACAAACCACAATGGAATAGAACAAGGGTCAACTATATCCAGAAAGAAAAGAGCACAGATCAGATGACCAAGAAACCCTGTAAGACATCGAACCTTGAAAAATACTTGGATTCATTACTGACCTGAGCTGGCTTCCCAGCTTTTTTTTCACTAGTAAGTAGACTTAAAGATTCAAGAAGAGAATAAGCATTCTCTACACTGGTGGTTCTCAATGTTTGGCTTCAGAACGCTTTACATGCTTTGAAGGCATGGAAGATCTGAAGAGCTTTGTTTTATGGCAGCTATGTGTCTGTCTTTATTTACTGTGTTAGAAATGAAGCTGAGGAAATTTTAAAATATTTATTTTTTATTTATTTTTAAGTTGGCATTATAAAGCCATTATATTGTAACATAAATATTTTATAAAAATATCTATACTTCCTGAAAGAACAAAATTTAGAGAGGTGTCATTGTGTTATATTTTTGCAATTCTCCTTAATGTCTGTCTTCAGAGAGAGCTGAATTTTCCTATCTGCTTCTGCCTACACTGGGCTGGCATATCACAAATCATGTAACTTCTGGAAAACTTTGCTCTTCACTCATGAGAACATGAACATAAAGAAGCGAACAATTTCGTGGTATGATTATGAAAGTGGTTTTGACCTTCAGAACCATTGAAAGCATCTCAGAGAACCCTTAAGGGTCGCCAAACAATACCTTAAGAATCACTGTTCTTTTATGTGCCAGTTTCATGTTTTATCTTAGAGCCCAGGTTGTGATTGATTCTATAGAAGAAAGTTATCTGAGCCCACATTCATGTGTCAAAGAAGTATAGTAACATTTTTTGAAAGAGTGTGAAAATTCACTCTTATAGTAATGTGTCAGGAAAGAGAGCATTCATGACTTGGCTGTATGTGGCAGAAACTTTTGTCATAGGAATGAAGTAAACATTTCAAAACAAAGTTCAACTGTCATCTTTGGTGATACTTTAGAAACTGTAGTTAAACCAGGAAAGGATTATAGGGACACTCACGAAAAATATTTATCAGAATAGAATAATGTAGGAAACTAAAGATGAGCTTTTTTTATAGGTATAATGTAAATTTAAGTAGGCCCATGTAACTCCTGAGGGCAGCATATTGTTGGTAAATTGATCGCTTTATTAAGTGAATGATTTTATGTTAGGTAACATAATATTTAGAAAGAAATATTATGCCATCGGAAATAATTTGTACAAAATTAGTGAACTTGGGAGAATATGTCTTGATGAGTAATCTATTCTGGAGAAATGTTAAACCAAGAAAGTTGCCCAAAAACAATAGTCATGACTACTGCAATCACAGGAATGAGAGGGGCCAAAACAAACAAAGAAGGAAGCTATAGTTCAACTAAATTGAGTATCAACTGAGACTGAACTAATTAATTGTGAAATACACTCCCAAGTGGTAAATCTAGATTTTGGTCTTTCAGAAAGAGAAGAAATTTAAGCCTGAAGGGGATGTGTCCAGGTTGTACTTAAATGGCTCTTCAGAGCTAAGATGACTCCATATAAAGTGATCATTATAAGTGCAAATAAACCAGCAGGTGATGAATCTGTCTCCCCATTTGTTTTTTCTGATGCTATCACTGCATGGAGATAACCTCTAGAGAGTTCATTCTTTGGAAGGGTTTGATGCATTAAAGCTTGGCCTATGAGCAATTGCATGAACACCTCACCTCTTTTGCTGTCCCTGGCCTTTAGTTCCACTGAAGGATGACTGAGGTGACATGAAAAGCTAATGATAGGTATAAGAAAGAGTCAATTATTTGAACTTCCCATGTCTGGAAGAAATATTTCTCCAGGCTGAAGTCAGGAATCACGAAGTCCTGTCAGTTTCTACAGAAAGAAATACTGCAGAACTCTTTTGAAAGTTAATTCTCATAACATTTTAAAATTAAATTGTTAGATTTAAACATTTTCTTGCTGAAATAGTGAGCATCAATAATGCCACATTGCCGAAAGTGACAATTCATTAAAAAGAATTTAATTGTCAATTTAAGTGAAAATGACATTCATTTAAAAAGAAAGGAAAGGACGTGATTTTTCTGTAAAATCTACAACTTCTCTAATTTAAAAAATAATAATAATTAAAAAAAGAAAGGAAGGGGAATAATTCAACATGAATCTGACTCAGAATCTTAGAAAAATTAAGAATCCCTTGATTTACAGGAATCCCTTTTTTTAATTAATTCTTGCTTGGTAACATGAGTTAAAGGAATTGTGATTTGATGTACTTCTGTGAACCTTTGTGAATCAGATTACCAACTTTTACTACTATCAAAATGAAAAGTTGAAAAGCTAAACTGGATATTAAAGATGACACAAGCTTTGCTCTAACAAAGTCGAAATTCAAAATATCAACTTCTTTCAGTTAAATACCAACAGCTTATTTCTTAAATATGCCTATTAACAGAATCAACTTTCCTCTTTTGGGTTTTATTTGCCCAATTTGCTTTTATATCATTTTTTAATAAAAGGAAGTCATTATTTTCAGTCAAACTCTGTGTGGTAATATTTATTTAAATTTATTGTATACCTGTACATAAGAGATATATTTATAATACAAAGAAAAGTAAATGGCATGAAAACATTTTGTTTACTTACGTGCATTCTATTTTGGAAGGTGGGAAGTAGTGAGCAAGTCCATACATTATCATCAGGTTCTCAAAATTGTATACAAAGCATAAGGAACTAAAAACTTATTGTACATTTGATGTTTGAACAATGCAATCAAAAACTATTGTTGAAAAGGAACATTGTACATATCTTATAAAATTTTGGATATGTGATATTAAAATTAAGTCATTAGCTTTCAAAGCTTAATTCAAGATGCCACTTGCTACTTTTTACTTGGAAGAAATGTAAGAATAAGGTGTAGTTTAATTCATGTGCAGCAATCTATAATGAGATGATCTTTAACAGATGATGGACACCTTGATAATATTTTGGCCATTATTGTCTAAAGCTGTATGCTGCTATATTTTAACAGAAACACTATTTCTGTGATAGACATTTACCATATTGGAATGTTTTACAGTTTTTATATATCTATTTGTTTCTTAGTGTTTGGTAAGCTTTGGTAAATAATATAGCTATATTCTAAGACTAATAATCTGGAAAAATTATGTTGTATAAGACGAAACTAGAAAATAATCTAAACTAGGATCTAGTTTGAGAATATGTAATGCAGACAGGCTAAAGAATTGAGAGACGAAAACATTATAATAGAAATTAGTCATTTGGGTGAGATTTTATACAGGAAATGGATATATGTTGGGTATGAAAAAAGGATGTTATTTAGCTTATCTGAGTATCAGCATAAGCAAAAGCAACAAAACTGATCATAACATCTATTATTCATAGAGAAACTGGCCTAGCTGAAGAGTGCAGTGACTGCTGTGCAGAGAGCAGACCAATCAATTAAGTGAGACTAGAGTTTTAAATAAGGATAGCCAAATGAAAGTAATGTGTGTTTTGTTTGTATTTAAAATATCCACCTGGAAGCAGTTTGCAAGTAAGATGAGTTTCGTGATAGCAAATATAATTATAAGCTTATTGAAGTTACCTAAATGTGAAGTTATCAAAAGTCTGATTAAGATTAAGATGGTTTTACTAATAATGTAAAGGAAGAAACACATTTGAGAGACTGCAAGGGGAAAACTATTGGATAATTTATTGCACATGGAAAGTAAAATTATCTGCTCAGTAGTGTAGTTTATTTTGAGCACTGCTGTATTACCCGAACAATTATTTGTCTTCCTTTTCCCTTGGTTTGCCAATTCAAGATTACTTGCATGATAAGGAAGGACAAGATAGCTATGAAAGCAATTTCTTTCATTTTGTTGTTTTTCTCCACACTCTATTCATGTCAGAGTTCTATATTAAACAATAATAACGATATATATTGAACAAAAAAAATTTTCTGAGCTTAAAGATAAATTATTTTATGTTTTTTCTGCAAAATTAATTTCTAAGATATTATAAATACGATTTTGTCAAATTGCTTTTTTTTAATTTACATTCCATGAGACAGAGAAATTAATGTGACACTTGAATTTCTCAACCATGTGTCAGTGAAATTAATATGTTTATATAGTTTATGGTCAATCTAGTGTGAGAAAATTCTGTGTACTGCAAAACAAACAGATTCTCAGTTACTAAAGGACTACGAGGCAAAACAAGAAAAAAGCAATAGCTAATTTTGTCAGGTAAAACCTTTACTTAAATGAAATCTTTGATTTAATGCTGTAACCTATTTCCTCATGACATTCAGAAACAGATGCTGCAATTGATGGGTAAAAACGTGTTAAAGAAACAGGGAAATGTCTCGGACAGGTAATTGCTTCGGTTCAGCAGGAAAAACTGTTATTGACTCTATTAAAGTTTCAATTTGCTTTTCAGCCATTGAAATTTCAAGTAATTAATTTTCCAATATAGCTTTAGAAATTTGATTCTTAGACCAAAAATAAGAGAAATAGATAAAACTATCTTTTAACAAGTATATTGCTTTATTTTGCCATACACATCTGGAAGCATGTAGCATACCATAAAACAGAACTTCGTATTCCTGATTTAAGAGGCCAACTTTATTATATGAGAGCCTTAAGCTCTCATATAATCAATGTATCATTGATTCTAATTCAAATAGGATCTGAAACTACAAGGAAAAAAATACATACACTTCTATTTGAAGGTTATGACTATAACCATAACCAAAAATAGTTACCCTGAAGCACCAATAAATGTAAGCATTAAGCCATATGTTCAGGGTCTGAAAGAAATCAACAAGTACCTAATGATAGCCTTGTATAGACCTAGGATCATTTTTTTTTATAAGTAGACAGTGCTATTTCTTTGTCTATTAAAATGGAGAACTGCAAAAGGAAATGCTAATGGTTAATCTGTAAGTGTATTGAAAATTAGGTCATCAGACATTTATAAACCAATAAACTTAAGTATCCAGTAGAAAAGCATAAGACAGTAATAAAAAGAGAGAATTAGAAGTCTGTCAGGTACTCTGTGGCACCACATTTTATTGCATAAATTTAGGCAAGTTAAAGAACCTAGGTTCCATTTTCCTCACCTGTAAAATAGGAAGCATAATAAAAATGCATCTTAAGGTATTGTCAACAATCAAATGTGAAATTTCCTAAAGCTGTCAGAACATGATCTAGTTTCTGGCACTTACTGATGGTAATGATAACAATTGTAATTATTATTATCTCTGTCATAGCCAGACATGACTTTGTTAAATAAGAACAGAATAAGATATATTGAAAAAAATACATACTTAAAACTAGACCTGCCTATGGAAGTAGGAAAAGAGTTGAGGGGATGGACCCAGGAGAAATGAGAGCAACTTCTATGCTCCAGTCTGACAGTCTAAACCTGGCAGCAGGTTTTGTAAAGTTACAGATATATGGGGATATCCTATTAGTATCCAGATATGTGGGATATCCTAATAGGCAAGTAGAAGCACTCTAATAAACAATGCAGGTATAGGCCCTAGCATAGAGGCTGATCTTACAGTTGGATTTAATCTTAAAGCCAATGAATAAAGCATAAATTCCCTAGAGTCAAAGCACCCTTATCCCATGTCAATGAACTTCTTTGTAGAACTGCATATGATCTCTCAATACAAAAAGTTCACTGTATTCAATTTCTCCTCTTCATTTGAATACTTGATGAAGTAGTTCAATGGAATTTGAGACAAATGCTACACAGAATATATAAAATTAAAATCAAACTCAGTGTGGTTAAGAACATAAGAAACACATGATTATTGAAATCTGTCCAGGGAAAAATAAATCCATAACTCACATCTCTCCTCTCCACAAATGTAGGTCATTTGTAAATACTTTTATGAAAATGTTTGAAATTCTCCCTCTCTCTCCCTATAAGTATGTATATATACATACATATGTATGCATACACTACCATAAGAAGGATTCTAATAAGATTTCTCTATACTCAGCAGCATAGACTTGCAAAGAAGAATAAGGAGTTAAGGAAGTTTCTCAGCAGGAGACTTCTTGTTTGCATGGGAGAAACTATAATTCCTTTAGGAACTCATTTCTATTGCCAGATTGGATTATATCTTCCTTCAATATAACTGCTTGGTGAATCGTTCGATTTGTTGGCTCCTCTCTCCCATCATATTACTATACTGGAAATCCCCAAACGCACATAAGTCCAGTATTCCACTTCCTCCTCACATGCATTATAGCAGCTAAACATTGCTGGAGGGAAGCACACAACCATACTGATTGCGGTGAGGATGGACACATGGAATTCATATCTCCCTTTAGGAGAACCTACCGCAGTGAGCACAGTTTACCGAAAGCCCTCCTTCTACTGCACCTAGAGATTCTCCTTCATGCTCACACCAAGGCCAAATTTTCCTCAGGCTGCCTCCAGCCAAAAACTGAGCATGACCGAAATCTCAGAAATGGACTATTTATGCCCAACATGGACATAGTCAACTTTTTCTGCTTTCACAATACCACAGCTGTCAGAAGCCCTTTTCATGCAGTTTTCCTGTCTTCACTCTCTCCTTTCACAGGTGACAGAACTTCATCTCAGTCTGAAGTCTCTTCTCACCCATGTCTAACCCTCTCCCTTTATCCTGCACAGGCATTTCCACCAATAAATCTCTTGCATGTCCAGTTCCAGCATAACATTTGCTTCTTGGAGACGACTCAGTAAATTCTTGACAACATATCTTGAAGAAAAACCTCTGTTCTCCATTGCAATCCCACTGAATTTCCTTAGTCAATTCAGGTACCCACACTCCTAGATAAACAATATATCCATATAATTCTCTCCCTAAATTAACAAAATCTCCCCTCCACTTCTCATCTTTAAATATTTTACTGATAAAATAGTAGCATTCAGGAGTATTCAACATCAGATCTACCAACCCACCTAATTTTATTCTAGTGTACGCTGTCTTCTCTCTTGCTTTTGCTCTGTATCTGATCGAAAGTCAACCTCTCCAATTGTACATAGAATTCTATTCTTTCTCACTTACTCAAGAAATCACTCATGATAATGTCCTCTTTATCATCTGGATAATGATTTTTTTCTCTTAAGCCCTTTTCATCAAAATCAAGCATGCTGTATTAGCATCTACTAAATGATACTCTTATCTCCAAATCCCTCCCCAGCTACACTCTCCATTTAGTCTACCTTTCTATTCTTTCTGTTTTTCTTGAACCCACTTCAATTTGAAGCATATACTCCATTTATCTGCTCTTGCCAAAATCACTAGGGATGCATGCATTGACAAATAGAGTGGAAAATTCTCAGATTTCAACTGATTCAATCAATAACATTTGACAATGTTGATCACTTTCTCCTTATTTGAAGACTTTCTTTATATGGATTCTGGAGACTACTCTTCCTTGGTTCTCTTGCCTTTTGACTACTTCTTGTCAGTCTCTTTTGCAGATTATCTACTAATCTTTCAAACTTGGACCAGTTAGAATGCCCCTCTGTCCTTGTAACATGTCCCTTTTCTTTTTTAACTTCATTTTTTTGATGTCTTGCTTTCCTATAGTTTTTCCAATGTCATCTTTAATTTTATGATTGCCAATTTTTCATCTCTAGCTTTCACTACCTCATCATAAGACCCATATATCCAACTGCCTAATCAACATTTCCACTTAGTTGTCAATTAGGTATCCCAAACTTAACATATCCAAATATTGATTCTTGATAGCACCCCCACCAGACTTGCTTCTTTCTGTCTTCTCCATTTCAATAAATAGCATATCCATTCTTCCGATTACTTAGAGCAGAAATTTTCTCATTCAGAAGAAAGTTCAGAGTTGCTAACATGTTCTACAATTTTCTATCTTCCCTCCACTCTTTCTTTCTGTATCTGATCTCAGCCCTAAGCTAACTCTTTACCTTGTTTGCTTCATATGGGTTAAAATAGCCTTCTTGTCCTTCTTGCAGCAGTTTCTGTCTCTTAAGGCATTGAAATCTTTCTGGAAGGAACATCCCCAAGATATCTGTGTAATTTAGCTCCCTCTCTTCCTTCCATTCTCTGTTCAAATGTAACCCTGCCAGAGAAAGTTTCCTCAAAAACAACATATAAAATAGCTTAATTCACACTCTATCATTTCTCCTTTTTCTTCATGTTTTTGAACGCCAATTTATACTCTCCATACTCCAATACACACATGAAACACATAAGTGCCTAAATATAAGTTATTCCTACAGTAGGAATTTTGTACTATTCTATACCATATATTTAGTATTATTTTGACTATATAGGGCAGCGAATATTGAAAGAATAAATGTGTAAAATGTATAACAGGATAAGCCCAGAAAAGAGTAGAGGATTCTGGTTATGAGGATAGGGGAGTAAGTTGGAAAATTATATGACCAAATCAATATGATTCCACTAATAACTCTAATCGGATTATTATAATTAAGATGCAAAGGCAGTTAGAAACTTCATTCTTATAACTAGCAGACAAGGCTGTTAAAATTAGGTTTTAGAGACAAAGCTAATTGTGCAGAAAAGAGTTAACATAGCAGACCTGAGACTGTTATCCTTAGAAAAACCTGCTTGCAAGGTAGGCCCTTGGCTCGTGTCTGAGAACTTTGACGTAGGGAGGATTTCCATGATTCCCTCAATTATAAGATTAGTTCATTGTACCTAGGTTTCTTTATGTGCAAATAATGTGGTTGATGTTGGACGTCTATGTATTAGTTTCCTATGGCTGCCATAACAAACTACCACAAATTGTGAGGCAAACAGAAATTTGTTACCGCTCAGTTCTGGAGTCAGTAAATCTGAAATCAAGTGTTGTCAGGTCCATACCAGCTCTAAAGCCTGTAGGGTTCTGGCTGTGGCAGGCAATCCATTATTTCCTTGACATATGGCATAATTCAATCCCTGCCTCCGACATATCATACTTTCTATCCCTTTCCCTCTTCTTCTGTGTATCCAAATAGCCTCTCCTTATAAAGACTCCAGTAATATTGAATTAGGACTCATCCTAATTCAGTCTGGCCTCATTTTAACTAATCATCTCTTCAAAGATCTTAATTCCAAAAAAAAGGTCACATTCACAGAATGGGGTAGTTGGACTTGAACATACCAATTTTTGGAGCCATAAATCAACCAAGAACAACCTGCTTTCCACCTGAGAGTCTTGGATTTTAGCATGTGCTAGGGTGCCTATGTGACCAGTCCTGAGTAAAAACCTTGGGTGCTGATTCTAATGGGTTTTCATGGAAAGAAACATTTCATACATATTGCTGCATTCTCATAGCTGGGGGATGAACATGCTCTGTATTACCCTTCAGAAAATGAAGACAGCACAAAGAATCCTGTGCATGGATTCACCCAGACTCTGTCTCTATCTTTTACTCTTATAATCCAGCTACATATTCATATATCATTGTAATAGATCTAGCCATGAGACCAACTACATGCTTAGTGCCCTGAATCCTCCCAGGAAATGTTTGAATGTAGGGAAGATCTTGGGATGCCCAAAGACAGTAATTGAATGTCAAATCTCAGAATACCCAACTCAAAGTGTATCATAAAAAAGAAGAAATCTATGCAATTGAGTCAGAACTAGGACTACAAATGGGATTGAGATCAAAGCCTAAAAAATAGAAATGAAGTGAATTTTTATTACATATGATTAAACTCTCACTGAGCCTAAATTTCTTCCTTTTGGATGGAAGGGACAAAATAGATGAAAAAAAAATGGCTAACTTACAGAAGGAAACAATGAAATAGCAGCACTTTTGCAGGACTCGGACCTCAACAGAAAGGCTTGGTCTTGGGCTTGTAATGAAGTCTAAAGGAACAGAGAGAAAAAATCTTCAATCTCCTCTCCCTATAGGACATGAATCAAGATGGAGAGAGGCTTCAAAGAACCACTTTCCTCAGGGTAAAAGGCAGTAATGTGCTGGTAAATGGGTAACAATGCACTTTCATGAGGGTAGAAAACTCTGGTTTGTATCATTTATCAATTTTTGTGGTGTAAAATACTTCTGTGGCAGATTTCAAGTCATCAATGGTTAAACAACAAGCTCTCAAATCTCCTGAAAATTAACAGCTGCCTTTCAGTAAGCCAGCACATAACAAAAAAAGGGAAATTAGCAGTATATATAAATGTGACATTAAGTATAGAACTGGTAAAGGGATTCCTTTCCTCATGTCACTCAGACTGCTGAAAACTAGTACTGTCCTATGCTGGAGAGTGCTGAGAAGAGCCATACAATTATCTCACACCTAAAAAAAGGGAAAATTTATTAATGAAACTGCATCAGCCTTTGCTTAAATTTGAATCAAATATTTTACGTTCTATTCTAGTTTCCCACAAATTTTGTCCCCTAGCTTGACAACATCAGACAACAAAATACATATATACCCTGTAATTGTCCAAATAAAAAATAAGAACATTTATGTCCTATTCTAGATAATAATATAGCAGTTGACTCTGCATTCAATTGCTAATACCTATTAATAGTTTGAAACTCATTCATCTCCCTTGATATTTCATCAAGAAAAAGTACAATGAGTGCTTTTAATTTTTGTTTAAAATGTGAAAACTTTATGTAAAGCAGGGCTTGTTTGCTCTTTCATTCACTGGTGTATCTACAGTTCCTTAACAACACCCATCACATAATAGCCACTCAATAAATATAATTTGAATTAATGAACAATATCTAGCTCAAAAGCAATGAGGGATACATGATTAGATTTATTTCACTCTTATTTTCTCATCCAGTTCTTGACAATGGCAACATAAAAAGATAATGTGGAGCCATAACACTTTCATGTTAAACAGCTGTTACTTTTATTTTTCAGCTTTCCTCTGCTTCTACTTTTTTGACCCAACTGAAGTAATATGGAACATTTTCTGTCTATTACTTGTAACAGTTTTGAAAAAATAGTTTTGCGTGCATTAGCCTATTACTTTATTCATTGAAAGTCAAGAGTGCATTGGTCTCTTCTTTTATATAAACCATATTTTCAAATACCTTTAATACTAAGCTAAATGTGATAATAGCAAGAGTGATGAAATAAAATTAAATGGAAATGATGTGATACATTAGAAATAAGAACCTTGATGTGTTAAAATTAATGGTTTGAGGAACACTGCTCACATCCTAAAATGCTGCAAAGAAAAATAAAATTTCCAAAATTTTAAATGGACAGGTAAGAAAATTAACTGTCTTGCTGTGAGATTATTTATAAATATCTGGTTTTATAATTTCTAATTCCTCTCTATATATAACAAAATCCAATTAATTTATCACTCTAGTAGCAAAAATAAATATGGAAAAGGAAATTCAAAGTCTATAGCTTAACAATGATAGGTCAGAAACATCACATTTGCAATATGACATTACCATACATATTTTGGTCATAGAAATATTTTGTTCAGGACTTTTAAAGAAGACCTACATTTTCAAAGAAGTGACTCTAACCTAACCACATACGTCACATGTTTCCTATAAAATAATGGAAACAATAATCTCAGTAGCCCAATACAAATATGAGCAACTTACTCTTTATTTTATGAAGTAGGCACCAATTTTCATGCATTCTATTCTGAACAAAATTCTTTGGGTGAAATCTTTGTTTCTTTTGTTCCATTTAGAATGTAGAAAGCTGGGGAAAGCATTTTTCTCATGCAAACAAGAATAAACTAGATGCAAAGTTATAGCTTCTTTGAGCCAATCAGGAACTGAAAAGCCTAAAACAAGAGGAAAGAAAGGGACTTCCAAGAGGATCTGAGGCTGGTATACTTGAGGCAGGACAAAGGCAGAAAACTGATCTGACATACAAGCTGGTAAGATTTCAGCTAATATTTTTAACAAATTTCTAAAAACCAAGTGTGGGGTAGTATATGAGTATAGAACTCCTAGGAGACACAAGCACTGGGGAATTCACACTCAATCTCAGATTTTTTTCCTTTATTTACCAAGTGTTCACAAGAAAGATTTTTGGGACAGTGAAAGACTAGAAAAAGACTCCTTTGTGGTGCTGAAGAAAGGAAGCAGCTGCCATTGCAGTAAAGCACAGACTTCCACATGGAGCCTTTTTCCCTTCAGAGAATTTGAGCTAAGGAGTGGGAAGGGCAGCAAATACAGGTGAAAACCCATTGCAGCTGGAGGAAGGAGCCATAAACAAATGAACAAAACTTTCTAGACTTATTACCCTTAGCAGGAAAGTTAATGTTTCTTCCAGACCCCAGCTTTTAAAGTTGTCCTGCAGATCAGATGAAGCCAGTCCAATACTCTAGTAAGACTGAATCAAGACAACAGGGAATGCCCCTCCTGCCCTCAAAAGCAGGCTAATCAGCACTGAGAAACAAGTGACAGCAATCTGTCCTGCTGGTGAAAGCTTAAAGAGAGAATTACTCTTATGTTGAAACATACACAGAAAGCTTATAGCTGAAGTGTAGCCAAAACATTGAGAAAAACCCTCTGACAATACAACCCCAACCTAAACACAAGGTAGTTCTATAGGTATCTGAAGCAGAGATGAAGCACTAAAGGGAATTATAGCTATAACAAAACCTGCACCTAGCTCAATTTCTATGCAAGTCAAAACACAACTGAATAGCATCTTTAAAGTGAGGAAATAAAGACTCCAACCTAGAAATCTGTAACAAGTGAAAATAGTTTTCAAAAAAGAAGGAGAACTAATGACTTCTGCAGACAAATACAAATCAAGAGAATTCAATACCAGCACATTGTCATAACAAGAAATGTTAAAGGAAGTCCTTCAGGCAAAATAAATAAGATATGAAAGAATTCTACACCTCAGGTTCTTTACCTATAAAGTGGTAATATCCCTAAATGTTTTTAAATGTACAAAGTTCCTTCTAAATAACACAGCAAATAAAATAAAAAATGACATTGGAAATTAGAAAATATTTAAACTGAATGGAAAAAAAAAACAAAAAGAAAACAAAACTACCATATCAAAATTAATGGGTGCAGCTAAAGTCAGTATTAAATTAAAAGCATATAAAGAAGATTAGAATCAATTGTTAAAAAAAAAGACTTTAAAATAATACCAAATTAATTTTGAAAGGAATTAAAAATGCAGAAATGATAAATATATGAGCAGAAATTAGTGAAATAAAAAGCATGCATACAATAGAGAAATTCGACAAAACCAAAAATTAGTTCTTAAAAAAAACTGATTCATTGGAAAGATCATTAATAGAGAGAACACAAAGCATCAGTGTAAAAGAAGACAGTACTACAGATCAAACAGACACTGCAAAAATAACAATTAAATTATGAACAATTTTACATGAATAAACTGAAAAGTTTAAATGGAAGGAAGAATTTTAGAGAAATACAATTTAGCAGAATTGATTACATAAATAAGATAAAAAATAATAATCCCATAGATTTGAGTGATTCAGTTCATAACTAAAAGTTTTATTCAATGAAATTTCTACCCCATGTACTTTCTCTCTCTAGACAATATTACTGAAAACTTCCCAGAGAATAGAAAAAAGATGATATTTATGAAAAGCATAATCTTCGTACAAAAACCTGACAAAGCTATTGAAAGAAAGGAAAATTACAGGGAAATATTCTTCAGGAATATCAGTACAAACTATTGAAAATAAATTTAGAGTGAAGCAGGGAATCGTAGGATGACTGTCCTTTCCATATGAAGGAATTTCTTCTATTCTGAGAAACTGATGATCTTGGAAGGATTTTAGAAAGAAAATAAGTATGATTCCCTATAAACCTGATGATATAGTATAGAGAAGATATAAGTGTTAAGACATAATTCTTCCACACAATATTTCACTCTCTACTGTGGGAAGCAAAAGCTATTTACTTGTAAAAGAGGACACTAAAATATCAAGTTGTATGATTCTGACTACTAGAGTATAGGAATTCATCAAAGACTGTGTAGTATTTGGAAGGTGGAGAAAGCTTGCTAAGTGGAAGAAGAGGAAATGGACTTTATCATACATAACCTTAAATGACAACATATAATGAACTACTTGGAGAAGAGAGTATTTATTCCCGGAAGGGAGAGATAATATAATCAGAAGGAGTAAGGCAGTAATAAACGGTGGGCTGTGAATCTGAAGCTCCTAGGGCTGTCCTTTGAATATAAGGCCTTGAACACATTTTTGATAAATGACTTAAAGGTGATCAGCCTAAATGAAGCAGAATATATGCACAACTGCAGTGAAAAATTACATTGGATAGTATAAAACAGGGACAAACTTTGGACTACTCAAAAATCAGGCAAGTGATTTAGGAGTTTGAACATGAGATAGGATTCCTAAACCCCTGAAGTCTTATATCCAAAATTCACTACCTGCTTATGTTACACACAGATAGTTTTCTATCACTTTCAAATATGCACAAAGTTATTTCATTAAAGCATGCTCTCTTTAAAAATGTACTTTTCCCCTGAACTTGGGCAATACTATGTACACAAGAGTGCTCCTTGAGCTTGGAATATTTTGTTTTCATTTATTTTATATCTTTCAATACTTTTGTATTAGTCACACAGCAAGTACACAACAAATGCCTCTTAAAGTGAAATATAAATCTGTCTAGGAAAGAAAAGTTTATGAGCTCCCTATTCAGTTTATCATTTGCCAGATTTCAGAAAGCTATTGTCAAATGGATAGCATTTGCATTTTTTTGATTTGCAACTTCTGCGTTTGCTTTCCTTGAAACTTGTGTAGGGTTTTAAGGAGATGATGTAGTCTCTCAGCTTTCCAGTGTCAAAACAAGTAGGAGACTGGATGAAATCCAACTGACTTAATCACAGTTGACATTAAAATACAGAACATCCTATGCTTAAAATGCCAAATTACAGGTCAAAGATGAAATCATTTGCTAGTATGAGAAATAGGAGACATTTAAACTTTGAGCAGTTTCTCAAAGATGGTCACAGTTGTTCTACTTAGCATGGTATCTCTGGCACAGTGCCACAAGCTCTACTTGCAGGCATCGGAATAGGACATTATTAAAATGATATCTGCTTGTTTCAAATGATAGAGTAAGAAATAGTACCTCATTTTTTCATCTCACTTTCCCATAAAATATTCATAAAACATAATTGGGAAAGAACTTTAGAATTCTCATTAGACTGTAGAATTGCAATGTAAGGAGATGTTATAACATAAATTGGACCAAATTTAAAACATCAGGAGAAGATACACACCTGACCTTCTAAACCAAAATAAGACATTCAGGGAAAGGGTATTAGAACACTGCCAGCACTATAAAAAAACACTCATAAAAAGAAAATTACAGTATCCTAGACCCACAGTGGAAAACACTTCTCTTTATATATAAAAAAAAATCAATCTTTCTGTAATAGTAGTAATTTTCTTCTGGACCTCCATTTTTCTTCAATAATCTGAGTTTTCAGAGTTCAGGATTCATAAACATAAACACACATACCAGTAAAGCAATTGAGGCAACTTGCAAATTGCAAGCAATAAAAATGAGTCAGTGTTAAATCTAAATTAAAATAAGAGTTCAAATGAATGGAGGGAGAACATGTATATGGTATTCACAGAATACTTTGGAATATAAAGTTGACACAATTTTAGATCTGATCTCCTAGTTACCGAAGCTTAACGGGATCAAACATCCATTAACGTGATTAGCATTGCCCATGAGAAGAATATATAGCAGTTTCTCAGTGGAAACACATTTCTCCTAGGATTTCATCCTGGAAAATTTTGTTCTGGTTTTGGTATGACGGGGTATAACTCTGGTGTGTAGTAGGGATTTATGTGGGAGTTTGGGAACTAAATAATGCAGTTATACATTATTTATGCTCTTTCCACATTCCCATTAAATTTAATAGTGAATTATAGTCTCGAGTTATTGAACAATGCTGAAAGTCATGATATTACACAATGATAACAACTATTTAAGTGCCAAAACATTTAAATTCATTGTCTGTTTAATATCCAAAATTTCCTTTATATCAGATATAAACTGAGATTTCAAATTGCCCAATGCCACTGAAATAGTAACTGACTAACTAGGATTCAAAGCCATGCAGTCTAATGCCAGTGTCCATGTTTTTAGATGTAACATCATCTTCTTGGCCACATCAAAAGTAATTCTTTAAAGAATGCAGAGAATTCCTTTAAGAGCTTTCAACTATTCTGGTTTCAGAATATTAACAATAAAATTGGAATAGTTGGATTCAATGTCCTTCAGATGATCTATAAACACTTTGGCCTTTCAGTTTGTGATCTGCTCATTCGTTGGTGATTTTATTTTTCCTTTATATCTCTTCAACCATTCAATTCTATCATCACACCTGGATCTTGAGATCAGAAAGAAATGAACCCTGTCAAATCTTATTTCCAAACATCTACTTTAAGACACCACTTCATACTCTTCTGCTCACTTGTTCAGATATCCTCACAAGAACTTCACTATTCATTATCATAAGTTTATATAGCCTAGAACTTTATGGCTGTCCCTCAACCCATACTTGTGTTTCCCCAATCTAAATTTCATGATCCATCATCTGATCATTTTATTGCTCATTCCCACATTTTCATTTCTTCTGCAAGCATTCTTTTCTGACAAACGCCAAATCTTCATGAATCCAACTATATCAGTCCACATAAGCTAAATGTTCTGTTTTGTTTAAACAAAGCAAAAAGTATCTCTTTTTTCTTATGAAAGTCAATGTAAATATTCTTAATAGGCCACTCTCTTATGTGGCTTCCCTTCAAGTAGTTGCACAGGGACACCAAGACCTTCCACATTCTGGCACTGCCACCTTTAGCATATGATCACCACAGTTGCCACAGAGAAGAAAAGGACCAAGGAGGATCCTAAGGGAGGTTTAATGTGACAGGCTTAGAAATCATTTCTGTCCCACATTCCACCAGTCAAAATCAATCACATGGCCATATATACCTTTTGTGGATACTAAAGATTGTAATTCAAAGCTCAGGAAGATGAAGCAGATTTGATAAACTTCTGTCTGTTTCTGACACATATATCTTTTACATTCTCATGTCCTTGAACCTTGCTGGAGAAAACAGCATAATTAAGCTTTCTACTTCACCATAAATTCAGAATTGCACTCCCCCACCCCCACCCCAGGAGGAAAATACAGTGCTGCTCTGATTTCTACTATAATATCAAATTTGGAAACTTTCTCACCCCCTCAGTATACTTTTAAATCATTTTCTCTCTCTTCAAAATTGCCTTGTACCCTTCATTTGAGGGATGACTTTATTTCACACTCTACTTAGAAAATAGAAGTCATCAAACTGGAACTTTCTATTTCCCTATTAAAACTTTAAACCAATAGTTTTATCTGCTAAATCTATTCCAATTTATTTATTTTTTGCTAACTTCACTGCAAACACCTTAATCACAGTCAACATTAAACTATACCTGGACTACTTCAATAGCTGCTTAATGTTCACATGATACCAATATGTTCCTATTGAAAGTAGTAAATGAATAAGGAAAGAAAAGGAAGAGAAGGCAAGGAGGGAAAAAATGAAAGATTGATATTACTTCTTAAAGTTTCTATGGCTCCAGTCACACTTCCAGGCTCTGCCCAACTTGGTCTCTGCCCACTTCAATGCCATGTCCACTCCCCAACCCCACATTTGTGTGCATACGTGCACATGTTTAGGCACAGAAGCACAGACACATGCAAACACACATGCAAATATCCACACATTGATTTCTAGTCTCCATTTCAATGGCACCTATTCAGAGAAGTCTTCCCTGCGATCATATCAAAGGTAGTAAACCAACACATTTCCTTCTGACCCTCTTTCCCCCAACATTTTATCCAGACAAGGCACCTAAAAAATAGCAGGTAGTGTGTAGGGAAAAAAGGATTAAAATATCATTACATTGTAAGCAAAAACAGAATGTGCTTTTAAAAAGAAAAAGAAAAAAAAAACTAAACTATGTCAAGTGGAGGCTGAAGAGGATCAGTAGAATGAATTCATCCCATGCCTTACACTGTATTTCAAGAGCTAAAAGGTTAAAAGTCACTTTTCTCAGACTCTTGTGGAAAAGGTTCTGGGAGCAATTTTGGTTTTGCCAATGATATGTACTCGTGCAAGATGTTAAAGGCAGAAATGAAATAGAAGCCAGCTTTCAATAACTGGTGGCTGGTCAGCAAGTTTAGAAGACAAGTGTTTGCAGTGAGTAGATGCCATATTCCCAGATCCAGTTATCCATGTCATGAGTGGCAGGTAACTATGGAGGCAGCACCATTGGTAGAAGGAGCAGCATCAGCTTCCCAACTGAATCACAAATAAGATGATCTGATCTGTAAATAAAAGGCTTAAGCATTCTCCTATCTCTTAATTTTCCTTAATGCAGCACTTCTGATGATATTTGACTATCTAAATCCCTGAATTAAACTCCTCCCTGACTGAAATATCTAGAATGTACCTGATTGAGAATTTGATACCCGGAGAGGTTGCAGGAAACTGATTCCCACTAGTGAGATTCTTGGATTGCTTTATCTTATTTGGTTGTCTGGAAGTTAGGAAATGGGATAATGTTGGTGGAAAATTGGATATCATTATTCCACAGATGCCATGCTAAATGTTTACATACATTCTCACCCTGTAATTCCCTGATAAATTGAAGGGTGCCTTTGGCAGACTAGCTGGATTCTGTGATTGGTATGATGAAATTCAGGAATACACATAATGCATAGTAGGCTGGTTATTCTGCTGACACTGAAAATTTTTAATAAGAAAATGGTATGTTCAAGGTTTAGAATTCTCAACATAAGGAATGATATAGAACAGGAAATCCGCCATGCGTAGAGATTCCTAATCCAAGAATCTAGTATCTCTTGATGATTCAGGACCGCTGAAACTGAACTCAGAAACAGAAACTTCTACGAGTTGGAAGTTATAACATAAATTGATTTCACAGCCTTGCCAGATATCATAAAATTTAGGGATTAATTGGGACCCTGAAAAGTGGAACAGAGCATTTGGATGAATTATAAAGAAGCTAAGGGCTTTAATTCATAAATCACACCTGTGTTCCTGTCTGAAGACAAACACTCTGATTTACCTGAAGATCTGCTTCACCTGAAGCTGTTACTTTACAAGGTGATACAAATTGTCCTCATACTCCATCCTCAGACTCCATCACACAATCTCCACATTCAGATCTCAGCATACATGTAACACTAGATCAGAATTGATTTATCATTAGGAAAGTAGTAAATAGAGGTTACTCATTTTGCTAGTTTGAGCAGCCACAAAAAGAATCTAGCTTTGCTTATTTTGTTCTCTAAAAGCTGGACTCACGGCTTAAATTGGGTTAAATTCAAGGAAGAAATTCAAATTTTAATTGCAAAAATTACATGTTAAAGAATTTTTTTTTGATATGTGACCTAATAAGCCACTCCCTAACTATCCCTCCCTACCTCCTTCCCCCCGGACCTAGAGAATACTTTCTTCATCAAGAATTTTAAAAATGCATTGGTAAGAAGAGTATCACCATTTATTAACAGCTGTAGTAGCTTTCCTCTGTAAACTAGATATGAAGGCAGAAGATGCTGCATTGAAATATATTCCTAAAGTAAATGCAGAGCATGAGATTCCACAGTGGCAGAAGCCATGTGGCAACATTTAGTTGCTAGGGAGAATGGTGGACATGGTCTAAAGTGAGCTCCAGAACTAAAGTGGCAGTCAGAATGGTTTGACTTAAGGATTTTTGATCATTAGATCTCTAGACCTTAAACCTAAAATGGATTAAAAAAAGAGAAGTAAATCTTACCTAATTTGCATAACATTAAAACACTTAGTCTGGCTTGAACCACAGGAATTGAAAGTCATAGACCCCTACCCGAAACTTACATGTAGCCTGTTCACATAGCCTTTGAGTGATGAGGAAGATACCAGCTAACTTAAGTCTTCCTACAAGCTTTACCTAAAAGGTATATAAGAGTATATATGCCCTAGGAAAGGGTATACACCCTAAACGTGTGTGATCACTGAACACTGGTTCTGAGATATTGTGTTCCCTGGGTAAACGAAAATGACAGTTGAGTTCCTACAGTCAGAATAAAATCTTACGGAGTTTTGGATTTGCCCACCTCACAGTGGGTCTGTAGATTTAAGGCCTCATTCTGTGGCTATTAATGCAGGTCTTGAATGCACGGTAGCAATTCACTTATTAATGGACAGAATGTTCATCATAATTACCTGGCCAATAGAATTAGGACTCTTGTGGCAGGAAAAACCAAGTGCAAGTGTGTAGTAAAAACATTTTTGTATCTTTGTGGTGACACACACCAGTGTTGAGTGTGCAACTTTGAATCACATACTTAGTAACGTACAGAGTTTCAAGTTTTGTTTAAAAGCCTACAACAAGGTATATCTCTGAACAGTCCGGATGCAGGTAACTTTTCCTTTTGGTCATTTTAATCCAATAGACCCAATGTTATTCAAAGGGTCTGGCAAATCAGAATCCTAGATGAAGTTTCTGGAAGCTCCAATAAAGTATCAAGTTACAGATGACAAGGGATTGGGAGCCAGGTCACGTACTGTTTGGAAAATAAATATTTTCAGATGAGAAACATAACCTAGCTCATCACTTAGCCCTAAAAGAGAGTGAATAACGGGTCATAGATCACTAAATACCCATGGAATCTATGAAGCTCATCAAAATCTGGATGTTAAAAGGTCCACAATGCTGACTGCATAAAAATTTTAACATCTATGTTTATCAAAAATTCAAAAAGCTATATCAAAACTGGGAAGCATATCTACAGCAATTATGACAAAAATACAAACTTCAATGTAAAAGAAGTCTCATTAGTCATCAAACTTCTTAGGCCAAGAACCAAAAACATTTTATAACCAACTGTTTATCAAATAAATGTTTAAAAAATAGTCTACATAGTGATTTTTTTAAAAAAAAACTTCAATTGATGTGGTTTATTATAAAAAGGTATAGAGGACCAAAACAAAAGCAAAATTTCTTGAGGCTCAAACCACTTACATATTAGTAAGTTTACTAAGTAAAGTTATTGAAAAAATTGGGAGGCTAAAATCAATCTATGAAAACATAACTTAAAATTTTAACGTATGAGCATTTTATAAATGTATTTTCTTATATATTTTATCAAATATATTTTCTTAATATTTTCAAGAAATGCTTATAATCTTTATATGATTATAATGCAAGACCTCAAGCAGTCCTTGAAAATATTAAGAAAAAAATTTTAACATTATCTCAGAACTCTATGCCTTTCTATGGAAACACAGCTGTAACAATAAGATCTGAAATAATATCTAAATTTATCTTAAATTTCATGGAAATGTATCCAAAATTATTTTAAAATATTTAAAAACAAAAATACTTAAAAAATATTTTTAAAAATATTTTTTAAAAAAATGTCCAGTCATTACTTTTCAGAATCATTTATTTATTATCTATGCTTAAATTAAAACTTAGGTTGTTGATGTTTTCTTCTATCTGTTAGCTGCAATAATGGTATCTGATATTTATCCAATCACTTGAACATCCACCAAGTTTCATGAAGTTCCAAAAAAGTTCATGTGGTTCTACTGATATGGAAATTCATTTTTTAATGTCTGATAGAAGTTAACCACCAAGGAAACTTCAGATTCTTGCCAAAGAGCTTAACCTTGAACTCTCTCAGCCCTCTTCTTAGCAAATATCCAATTACTAGTAAGAAAAAATATTCTCTCAATTTATTACTCTAGATCAGAGATTCTATCATTTAGAATCAATAGAATACATTAATGTTCTAGCCCAAAATCAATTATTTGATTAACTATGTGAATTATAAAATTTATAGTGTGTTTTTAAAGTAACTTTATATTTAAAATGAGTGAGATATATTTTAATTACTTGTGTAATTAAGTGTCTGTTTTATCTGTCCATTGGGTTTCATTAATAGAAATAATATAAACATAAGGAAAAGTAAAACCTCTCTCCAAATATTGGTTCATAAACATTTCATATGGGGCTTTTTATTTTAGCAAATCTAATTCTAAACTGTAAAAAATTTCAGACATATACTAAATGATAACTTTAAATAAAATAATATGACTACCAAAAAGTAAAGGGCTTTTAAAAATTTGGTATTCGTGATGCTAATAGCAAACCCCTTAAATAAGCACAAAACACCAAAGGACAGAGCTATACATGGTAATTCAGAATTGAAATAATCTATAAACTCATGGTGGGCATTGATTTTCTAAATTTTGTAGACCACAGTTTATTTTGAGAATGATGTATGACACCCAAAGTAGGAAAAATGCAAAAAGGTACACATAAAAATATTGAGGTGCAATTTTGGTGATTCATATAATTTCTGAATCTCATTACTGGCGTGTCACCTACAGCGATATTCATCTTCAGATAAGAAGCTTTGTTAAGACATTCTAAAGTATTTCTTTGGATTAAGTCGAGTTTTCAAAGATCAGAGTATTTTACTACTTTTCTTGTATCTCCAAACCCCCACAAAACTTCCAGTACTGCATGTTACTTTTTTAGATATATGTATAAAATGCTGTGGCGGTAGCTACTGCGGAGATATTTTTAGAGTTATCATTCACTATACTGTCCTTTCACAAAAAAGTTCTCCATCATTTTCCTATGATACCAAGAAAAGTTGTGCCATTGAGGGTTAAGCAGATTTTTTGATGGTTCTTCACCCAATGAGCAAACTAATCCCAAACTTTTTTTTTATTAGGAAAGGTTTTAGGTTTACAGAAAAATCATACAGAAAATACAGAGTTCCCATATACCACTCCTTACATTCAAACAATAAAACTTTTAATCAATGATTAAAATTTGACTTCATGAAACTATTACTCTGGAATCCACCTGTAATAAGTGTACACATCATATGGTCACCTTTATCTGGCTTTATTATTTTCCAACCTCTATTTTGCCTTTGCTTAAAATTGTGTTTTATAATTTATTGCATGCAGTTTCAAAGAAATTTTAAGCACTTGGTGAAAAACAGATAAGGGATAGAAATCTTGAAATAAATTTTCTAATAATTTCTTATTTTGTTACAAATCACAGAGAAATGCTTTTCAAAAAAAACTTCATTCTGGACCACTTTTTACAGGTACATTTAAGAATGCAAGGTAATAATAGTGTGTTTTTCATTGTGTATGATTTGAAATGCACATTAAGAACCATAAATATTGTATCAACAGCATGTTTACTTAATATCCAATCCAGAGAAGCAAATAAAACCAAATTGGCATTCTTTGCTGTATTAAAAGGAATGATAAGATAATAGTTTTTTATTTGATATTTGGCCAGCATAGTGTAGCATTGCCAAATCTGTCATGTACCTTGATCTTTGTTACCTGGTCAAAAATAAACCATCTTTATAGATGCTATAAAGGCTTCCAGTTACACTATTTAAAAAAAATAGCTACAGTCATTTCTGACATTCATTGTCACTCACCTTACACAGTTTATTTCTGGTAGTAACTACAAATTATGAGAATAGTACCACAAGTGTCTCAGCTTCTACAGTCCTTTTATCTTTATTCCATTACTTCTATTTTAGGAAATATAGGAATTCCAAATTTCAAGTTTTTTTTTTGCTTTATAAGTGTTGAGCGCTAAAATTTTATTTGGGGATTATTTCCTATCACCAATTCAATCTAAATTCTCACATTTTTATGGATGGGTAGATAGATAAACAGACAGAGATACATAGAGATGGATATTTAGTATTACCTTCTCCTACTTAAGATGATTCTAAATTTTTCTTTCATTGTTTTCATTCTCTCACATCTGTCAATCCATGTATTTATTCACTGGTCATTCTTTTACTGAATAAACAAAAGACATGAATCTTTTGAAAGAATCTTGACATTCTTGTTAAGGAGAAAGTCCAATAATCAAATTGCAAAGCTACATGATACACACTGTCATTTCATCTTTGAAGTTGGGTTGATATTAGTTAGGTTAATACAATTATTCACCTATTCTTAGTACACCCAATACTCCACTTCTTTTGAGGAAGAATAATCATTTATTACTGTTATAGTCAATTTTTGATTACTGATTGTATTCATTGTCAAGCTCAATCAGTTTCATTTACCAGAGTATCTGTATTTCAATTCATAACTAGTCCCAGTTACTATAAAGAGTTAATAAATGCTGTTTTTTTCCTTAGGGTAATGAATCATATCATATTTCAGCTATATTAGAAAAAATGTTTCCTTATATGTACTGTCCCTGTTCAGTCTTTTTACTATTAGCAGATATATATACCTTTAATTTAAGGTATATATTTCTATTCTATTGTTTTTAAATCAGTAATAAACAAGATTTGCCTTAATGAAATAACTTTTACTTTAAAAAATCAATTCTAACCTATTAAGATTTCAATATTTTAATATATTAATATCATGATGTGATTTAGCTCTAGAAATGTAATTTTATCTCTTTATAAGGTATGTTTACTAAATTTACATTACTTGCTAAGTTCTCACATTTCCTAATTAGAACTACAAATGTCATGATCAATGACAAACACAGTAGAAAATAAACTAGATGACAACATTTTATTCCTTTTTTAATAAACCTGATTTTTAATTGCATGTCTGCTACATAGTGGTTGCAATTCAATCTCCAATATATTCAGGAGCTAGCACTATATTCACCCTTTTGCTCAGGTTAAGTAAATCATCTAAATGTCATGGCACTTGCAGTTACCACAGTAACATAAGGATTAAAAAGATCAAACCTAGTTTAGTGGTTTGGAAGATTTAAAAGAATTTGCGAAACCAACAAGCCCTATGAGATGTCTCTTTGCATAGACTTTTATAGATCACAGAAATCCCTCCTCTCATTTTCCAAGACTGTTCCCAATTTTAGCTGAACACATCCCAATGTACCCATTTATATTGCATGAAGAGGTGGGAAGAGGGTAGCAATGTAATGTGGAGGTTTTGTTTCTTCCCCCTTCTCTGGAATTCAGATATTCAGAATTGATTTGGATAATAATATGGCGTGCCAGTTTAAAACTGTCTTGTACCCAAGAAAAGCCAAGTTCTTTAATCCTCATTCAATATTGCTGGGTGGAATCTTTTTCATTGTTTCCATGGAGATATGGGTGGTAACTTTGGATTAGATGGTTTCCATGAAGATGTGTCTACCCATTCAGGGTAGGGTTGCTTACTGGAGCCTCTAAGAGGGAACTGTCATGGAAAAAACTTAGTGCCAACAGAGCCCACACAGAGATCTTTAGAGATTGTTCTAGTTTGCTGGCTGCCAGAATGCAATATACCAGAAACAGAATGGCTTTTTAAAAGGGGAATTTAATAAGTTCTAGTTTACAGTTCTAAGGCTGAGAAAATGTCCCAATTAAAGCAAGTCTATAGAAATGTCCAATCTAAGGTATCCAGATAAAGATACCTTGGTTCAAGAAAGTGATGAAGTGAAAAGGCACATGGCAAACACAGTCACAGTTTCTCTCTCATCTAGAACAGCACATGGTTAACATGGTCAGGGTTCCTCTCTCACCTGGAAGGGCACATGGTGAACACGGCATCACCTGCTAGCTTTCTCTCCTGGCTTCCTGTTTCATGAAGCTCCCTGGGAGGCATATTCCTTCTTCATCTCCAAAGATTGCTGGCTGGTTCTCTCTGCTTCTTGAGGCTATGTTGTTCTTCTTGGCTCTTTCTGAATCTCTCACTCTCCAAAATGTTTCCTCTTTTATGGGACTCCAGTAACTAATCAAGACCCACCCAAATGGGTGGAGACACATCTCCCCTAATCCAGTTTAACAACCACTCTTGATTGGGTTACATCTCCAAGGAGATGATCTAATTACAGATTCAAACATACAGTATTGAATAAGGATTATTCTGCCTTTAAAAAATAGGATTTTGATTGAAACATGGCTTTTCTATGGTTCATACATCCTTTCAAACCATCAGAGATGTAGAAGGAAAATACTCCCAGAGAGCCTTATGAAATGAGGAAAGAAAGCTAGCAGATGTCACCATGTGCCTTCCCAGTTGACAGAGGTGTTCAGAAGTCAATGATCCCAGCAGATGCCAGCCACGTGCCTTCCCAGCTGACAGTGGTATCAGCCTTTCTTGAGTGAAGGTAACCTCTTGTCAGCCTTAATTTGGGTATTTTTCATTGCCTTAGAACTGTAAAGTTGCAACTTAATAAATTCCCTTTTTAAAAGCCATGCCATTTCTGGTATATTGCATTTTGGCAACTTTAACAAACTAAAACATATGCTTTGCTTTACTTTAATAATGCCTCATTTTTTTTTTACTGTTTTCCAGCCTCTATTCTCACAAAAGCACATCCTAGTGTATGTAATAAATGTTCTTCCTATCTTTCAGTATTTATTTGGTTATAATCATATCCTTAAAAATCATACTGCAGTATTTCTTGTTTTTCACGTAAATTATACTTTACTTCAAATCCATCCTGTTTTTGCTTATCCTTATGCAGTTATAGCCATTGCATGCCCTCCCTTAGTATGCTTATGAGCGTTCTATTTCATATATACTCTCTTTCCAAGTGCACCTTTTTGAGGGAATATAAACATAAGCGAGAATTCCAGATCACCAGAAACTTAATTCCACTTGATATTGCCAAATTGCTCTCCAGAATATTTATACTTCTAATAGCAAAGTATGTGGGCTCCTATTTTGCCTACCCTCACCAAGCTCCAATATTATGCGGCTTTTTAGTTGTTTCCCATCTGAAGAATTTAAATTATTTTCTGGATGAGTTAAAATGTAATGAGAAAGAAAAATGTCACCTCAATTGCTTACTGATTTTCTGATTTCCAACTCTCAGAATTACTTTTTTTATTTTCCATGTGCTCTCCTCTGTTGTATAATGAATAATGTATTGCTAAAAGAGTTCTTTAAACATTATAGATATCTCATATCTTGCCACTGCAAATGTCTTCTTTCCATCTATCATCCTTCTCTATGCTCTTTTATGGCTTCCTTTTTTTTTTTTTTCCCCCTGCATGGGCAGGCACTGAGAATCGAACCCAGGTCTCTGTCCATGGTTTTCTTTTTAAAACAGAAATCCTTAATTTTGTGGCAATCAAGGCTGTCACCTCTAGCTTTGTCAGATTACAATCAGAAAATATGAGAACAGTGAGAGGGTGCCAAAGCATAAATGGTCCTTGCTGTAAAAAGCATTCTTGGCACATTTTTGAATCTCTTCTCATGCTCAGCACCAAAAAGCAGATAAATTCTAAAACATATCATTCCTATTTATCAACTTGAGGAAAAGTGACTATCAATCTAGATCAATGAGCAACCCTCTCACAACCTTATTAACAGGAAAAGGTGTATATAGCTATAAGCATGTTTGATTTCAGAGCAGCAGGACTCTAATAACATACAGTAGGCTGAAAAGCAAAGAAGTTTTTACTTGAAGTTTCAGATTACCTCTTTCAATTTCAACAACCTCTCTTTCACCCGGTTGCTTCTTTTGTTTTTATTTTATATTCCACCTATAAAAAGCAATAATAAATATCACTTTGTACATTGGGTAAAATCCAGAAAGAGCTGTTTCCTTTAGTTTCCTCAAACCAATGATAAATTTAATTGTTAGGTTTCACAGCTTTAAAAACATTATGGGTTAAAATAGTTTTGAGATATGGTAGATACTTCTTTGTCACAGAGCACACCCATGGCTCCTTTTGCTTAGTATGTTTCAGGATTGTCACTAAGAACCCACTTATTATACTTAACTGCCACACTATCTCACCTGCAGGGGTTACTGAGGGATGCCTTCTCAGATGTTAAATTCTGTAAAACACGACTTCTTCTCACACTGTCAGATTGCAAACAATCCCTTCTTTCTGTCTTAGTTTCTTATCTGTTAAACAAGGATAATAGTAGTAGCCACTTCATAATGGGTTTGTGAAGATTAATTTTGTGTATATGAAACATGTAGGGAGCTGGGCTTATAGTAAGCACTAGATAAGTAAACAGCTAGAAAACGTATTTTTATTACAAATCATTTTATAATTGGTGTTTTCAGTCTTTCTATGTGATAATCAAATTTTACTCACATCAAATTTTCCGTGGTCTAGTAAAATAAATAGCTAACATTATTACTGTTATGTGTAAAATTATAGCAAATCACCTCTAACAGGATCGTGCAAACTCTATATCAGTATGAAACCAAGCAGAATGTGTGTGTATATATGTACACGTGTGTGTTTATATGTATAAGTGTGAGTATATGCACAAACTCATTAGAAGATGGCTGCCATTATTATCTTTGTTTTACATATGAGGAAACTAAGTCAGAAAGAATTAATTGCTTACAGTCTGTTGTAGGAGAGGTGAAAAAGAAAAGAATAGAAAACTGTACCATCAGATATACAAACTAAAAAATTAAGGTTTGCAGATACACATATCCCATAATCACAAACATATAAAATGTTTTTGTTTTTGTTTTTGTTTTTGTTTAGCTTAAGATCTAGGTTGATTTGTGGGTTATTGCAAAATCTGGGTAGAAGTTTCCTGTAATAGTGAGCTGTTATAAATGCTAATTATGTTTTTCATTTGTCTGATACTGAAGCAACTACATAGAACGGATGTTACTGGAATTGCATATGACTAACATAATTCCAGCCCCAAAAGCTCGATCTCACTTAATGAATCTATTCTACCACCCCAATATACGACTACCATTTATGATATAATAAATTCCAAACATTTACTGTCTGATCTATTACAGGTAATAGTTATAAAATATGATGCTATGAAATAATTATATTCTTCTGCTGCCATTACTTTGTCATTAAACAGATGCCCTTTCAGAGAGAGAACATATCAAAGCATGGAATTTAGGGAGGTATACAATGTAATGTTAAGATAGTAAAGTCAAACTGTATGATAAAACCATATAGCCTGCCAGTATTTAATAGTTTCCATCCTGATCTTGCTAGAAAACTTGAGGCCCAAAATCCCAGAATAATAAAACAACATTTTGAGGACATTTAATAAAAGAGAATTTGGAAGTCACAATACATGTATTTTCCCACCCTGCATTAAATGGTCTACATCTAGCCACAGATGATGCATTCTTACAAACCCCACAGAAAACTAACGAGTAATACTAGCTGACAGGAAAGATAATCCTGAGCTTCAGTTTTCTTTTTACTCTTAAATCAGTTGGTTGTGTCTAGAAATCACTGTTCATATGTTCAATGAGATTAAATGCTTTTATAAAATGTCTGCAGGGAAAACTACAGCCTGTCTGAGGATAGAGGGTGGTTCTGAAAACATGCATGGTTGTTTTCTCCTTTCAAAGATGAACCAATAAACCCATGAGCCATTTACCATGCCTGTTTCCCAGACAGCTGTTTAATCAATAATATTAAGGTATTGAATAAGGCTCTAATATCATCTAAAGCTATTCGTTGGTCTCAAGGCTGGAAAAAAATCACTGAAGTGTTAAGACCCTCACTTTTCCTTAATGATATAGTCAACCTTATTCTCCTTGCACCTGGGAGACAGGATGAATCTGATAAGTTTCTTGAACAAGAGGGAGAAGAGACCAAAACTCTTTCAAAAGTTTATTGTGAAGCTATGCACAGGTGTGCTCATGCCTAAAATAGTGACAGCCCTGGGTAGGGGGAGGGGTACAGCTTACATAGGATGGTTGGCAGAGGTAGGGAAAGGGAGGTGGTGGACTTTCATTCTCTAGCTTGGGAGTGAGAAATTGGCAGGCTAAACAGGGAGTTACTGCAAGCTTGTAGTTACTGGGGCTCTAAATCCCAGAGCAGGGAGGTTGGATAAGGGGAACAATTGCGAGACGGCAGCTGCCAGAGGGGAATGCAAAGGCACTCATGCAATTTCTGTGTGGGCTGGGACAGGTTTGGTTTTGCAAGGGGCTGGTCACATCATGGGAGAAAGGGTTCTGCCTAACAGATTTTAGGGTGTACAAGGGGATTAAGAAGAAAATTTAAATTCAAGAATATACAAAAAATATACCAGAAATAGAAGACTCCAAGTTGAAACGAATCTAGCCTAATAATTTCCAGTCTTCCATACAGAGTTTGTTAATAAGCACCTTATCCTGAGATAGTTTACTACAGTAGCTCTTATTGGTAATTTTGCTGCAGGTTGTCTCAGGATCACCTTATGCAAAGCACTTGTATACTGCTGTCATCTTGGCCATTATGCCAAAGGTCATGCCAAAGGTCATGTGTTGTACTTTAGAATGTATAATCACAAATATACTTTTTTAAAAATTTGTGTTCACAACAAGTGAATGATCATTGAAATGAACATAGAGATTAATGACTTCAGGCAACTTGAGTAATAAAAGAAGGGGGACTTATTCTAGCCATATCTCAATAAAAATCGCTGGCTTTGGGGCTGCGAGGATAGTTCAGTGGGTTTTGATTGCTTCTGTTTTACAGCCCCTGAGTCCTAACTCCTTCAAGAGGGATTCCAGTTGAGCTGGGCCTTGCCCCCTTTTTCTTGGGGAAGGTACATCTTTTGGGAATTAACCCCTTTATCTGACTAGTTACTTTGTATCTCAGACAAGTCTTAGTTCTGCCCTTGCCTGGGACGATGTTGGAGCCTGAGAGTGCTTCCAGCTCTGTTTTATGATCTGTTTAAGAAAGAAATAAGTGAAAAAGCCTTTCAGAGCCAGATCTCCACTCCTTGGGTTTGCCAATCAAGAGTTTGGATTGGTATGTGGCTTTATGTATTTCCAGCCCCTATGTGCTCTCTTTTCATGGTGTCCAGGTTTTTTCCAGTATTTTGTACCATCAAACTCAAAAAGCCTCATTTATTTCTCATCTCATTAGCCCTGCCCCTCTCTGCCTGGGGAAAAAACTCCTAGTTCTTTTAGTGCTTAATCCACATTATCTGTGGCTGGGGCCTGCTTTCAGTAGTCAGAATTTGTTAATTAATTCCACAATTGAATCTCATCTGAACTAAGGCCTTGTTACTAGTAAAGTCTGTTTCCTTTCCCCTCAGGGAATTAGCCTGCCATGCCCATGGCGTAGGGGTGTAGCCTCACAGCTTAGGGGACTTACAGTTCTATGTGGGATCTCAGCCATTCTGTTTGGTCCAGACTGGTGTACACTCTGTGTCCAGTCACTGATGTTCTCTCAGTAGTTGTTTTATGCTGTTCCTGGTTATTTGCCAGCTGCCCTGGAAGACAAGCTAAACTCCATACCTCACTGTGCCTCTGAATTAGATTTTAGTTCCATTTTATAGATGATGAAGCTATGATTTACACAGTGGAAAGAATCTGTCCAACATCACCAAACTTATAAGTAACTTAGATAGGATCAAATCCAAAACTAGATAGTTCTGAAGCCAATTTTATTTTATTTGAATAGATTTTAATTTAAAAGAATAGAACAGCATGTTCTACATGTTAGGTTTATCCAGGAACCATGGATCTTCTTTTTAACTATCATACAACTTTTAGATAGCAGTTCTACCTTTGCCTGATATAGTGCTCTGATTTAACTTGCATATATGTTCTGAGTAGGGTACAACTGCCCCCTGGTAAAGCTAATCCTCATGAAAGGGACAGGCAACACCTCATGGTGGATATGCTACAGGATTATTCAGATAGTTCCAATCTGCTTATGTGATTTCTGTGAGTATGCCACTTAGTTCAGATAACTTCCACTGTATCAGGTCCTGAGCCAAAAAGTTATTCCCATGAAACAGGATTCTAAAAAATTAGCATAAAACATCAAATCTTAGTTTCTCTTTTACCATCCTTCCACCTGTGATACCCACACTCCCTCAATGAAATGGATATATAAAATTTTGTTATGTAATTATTAGTATTATATCTTACTAATAGTGTTTGTTTCAGTTCACATCATTATGTCACCTAAATAGTGAGAGGAAAAAATGGTTATCAGATGTTCTTGTCCTCTTTTATTATCCCTTCCATAAACATTTTAATGCTAATCTCATTTTAGAGAATAGGACTGAAGATCTAGGCAATGCCTGTGATTTGCTCACAGTCACAAAGCTATACTTTGACAAAGTTGAGACAGAATCTGATTTTCAGATTACCCACATGGCTGTCTGTAAATGCTATATGTATCTATAAACTTGCAACCTTACCTGTATACACAGCTGCATATTAGTACTTAGCACAGAATGTGACAAGTGAAGACTTTCGAAAGATCATTCTTCTGTGATTGAATTATGGTGCAAGTAGGAACAGCACATTGAAAATTAAAAACAAACAAGCAAAAAAAAAAAAAAAAACTAGTGCTTCCAAGATGCTCTGGGAAGAAAATTGCAATGACCTAAGCTTCAATGTCTAAGGCTTGAAGAGTAATATGTGCTTGTTTGTGAATAAGGAAGTATTTGCAAAGTCTCCTTGAGGGAATGGCAAGAAAGAGTGAAAATTCAACTTCCTCATTTGGAGAATTCCTGATATTCTCGCAAACAGTGGGGACAACCAAATAAATAAGCTGAGCCCTCAATTTTGGGGTTTGTTCATATGAAACTTATCCCCGCAAAGGATAGGTTAACCTACTTAAAATTAAACCTAAGAGTCAGCCCCAGAGAACCTCTTCTGTTGCTCAGATGTGGCCCCTCTCTTTCAGCCAACATGGCAAGCAAATTCACTGCCCTCCCCCTCTCTACGTGGGACCTGACTCCTAGGGTGTAAACCTCCTTGGCAACGTGGGACAGAAATCCTAGAATGAGATGGGATTCAGCATCAAGAGGTTGAGGAAACCTTCTCTACCAAAAGGGGGAAGAGAGAAATGAGACAAAATAAAGTGAGAGTGGCTGAGAGATTTCAAACAGAGTCCAGAGGCTATCCTGGAGGTTATTCTTACGCATTATATAGATAGCTGCTTTTCAATTTAAGGTATATTCGAGAGGCTAGAGGGAAGTGCCTGAAACTGTAGAGCTGTGTTTCAGTTGCCACAGGATGACTGTATAATGGTATAGCTTTTGCAATGTAACTATGTGATTATGAAAACCTTGTGTCTGATGTTCCTTTCATCTATATGGACATCTACTCATGGACAGATGAGTAAAAAATATGTATAATAAATAAATAATAGGGAGAACAAATGTTAAAATAAATTGAGTAGATTGAAATACTAGCGATCAATGAAATGGAGTGGTAAGGGGTTTAGAAAAAAATAGGGAGAACAAAGGTTAAAATATATTGGGTAGATGGAAATACTAGTGGTCAATGAGAAGGAGGAATAAGGAACATGGTATGTATGAGTTTTTTCTTTTTTCTTTTGATTTCTTCTTCTGGAGTGATGCAAATATTCTAAAAAATCATCATGGTGATAAATATACAGTTATGTACTAATATTATGAGCCACTGATTATACACCAAATATGGAATGTTCATAAGTTAACAATGTTGGTGTTTATATGTTATATTGTTTTCACTTAAAATAAAAAATATTTGCTTGTTTTACACACCTGTCATATCCAAGGCGGTGGGACATTACTTTCTAAGAATTTGAGATTCCCATCAAACAATGGTCCTTCAAGTGTGGTCCCCAGAAAAGCACCATTAGCATTATCTGAGACCTTACTAGGGATGCAAATACTCAGGCTCTTTCCTAAGTCTACCTGATCAGAAACTCTGGAAGCAGGGTCTGGCAACCTGTTTGAACAAGCCATCCAGGTGGGTTGAGACCACTTACCACAGATTACTGCAAAATCAGTATAAATTATTGCTTGGAGGATAAAACCACCAAAACACACACACACACATGATCATGAAATGAAAATCAAATTAACACTGACGCTTTTCAAAGGTTATTAAAGCCTATATGATTTATCTTATAATTAAAATGCTACTTGGGATTAAAATTTTCGGACACCTGAAGTCCAAAGAGTAACTTTTAGTTATGTAATATCAAATCAAGCAGAAAAGATTACAGCAAACAAATAGAATTATAGTCATCAATGAAAGGAAAAAGTCTCTGGCCACACAGCTCTAATCAGCCTAAGTGGCCTAAATCCCTACAGTCCTCATTACACATCATGAGCGCTAACCTAGCTTGCACCCGAGGTTGGGATGCATCTAACTTGGTAAATGCAGCAGAGGAAATAACATTAACTACAATAAGAATGTCACTCCATTTTCAATTTTCTTTCATTCTTTCTGACTGTATTGCTTTGTGTTCAATGAGAGTCTTTACACATCTCTAACACTTTCTAATGTCTTTTGCATAATAGTGCTCAGGCTTCAGTTCAGAGCTGTCCACAGGCAATGTTCTTTGGCTATAGCGTAATAATACAGTTTAGTTTTCATTTCATGTATTTGCAAGGCAACCTCTTATTTATGGCTGTGAAGCATGCTTTGCATTTGCAGTAAGGATATGAATACATTTTTTCGAATGCAGATAGTTGAATTGATTAATTTAAATAAAAATATTAAAATAAAATTTTAACACCAAAGATGAGGCACAAATGACTGATTTTAGAAGCATTCTCCTAAATAAATCAAAGAAATTGTTGCTTTCTGTATATTCTCCCTGCATGCTTTTATTTATTATTTCATTCAACTAAGATTTATTGGCTCTCTCTCTATGAGAAATGAGACTGTAACAGGCACTGGTGATACTGATGTGAGTATGATACAGTCTTACGAGGGACTCACAAAACCCTGGGGGAGAGGAGAAAAATGTTAACAAATATTTAGTGTCATAAGTAAACTTTCAGTGGTGCAAAGGGTAACCTGGAATTGTGATCTGGCGGTGCCCCAGCAAGACTGGAGGATTAGGAGAGGCTTCATGTGTGACTGGAGGCTGAGCTTACATTCAGTGGATGAGGGAATGAGTGATGATTGTTGTGGGTAAGAGGATGGGTGCGGAAGGCACTACAGGCGGAGCGCAGAGAATAATATAGCCACAGTGTGAAGAACCAGCGTTGTGAGTCTACACTGGACACATAAAAAATGGGGAGGGACCGATGAGCATGTCGAGAAAGGCTAGGTAAACACCTTTTTGTACCATATTGGGGATCTTTGTTGTGATCCTGACGGTAATGGAACTACCGTACACCAGGGTTCGGCCTTAGCACTGTTGATGTTTTGCAATGGATACTGCCTTTTTGTGGATGTCTGTTCTGTGTTTTGTGGGATGTTTATCAGCATTCCTGGACTCTACATAGCAGTGGTTGCACTCCCTCTTGTGACAACCAAAAACGTTTCAGATACTATCAAGTATGGCCTGGAGGGGCAAAATTTTCTCCAGCTGAAAACCATGGCACTAGGTTTTCAATTCAGAAATAACATGAGTAGATTGACATTTTTAACAAGATCGAGAGCCCTATAGCACATTGGTGTAAAAACAAGGACACTGGACTCAAATTCTGGTTGTGCCACTTACTAGTTCTGCAAAGCTATGCAGGTAACTTAGCTTCTGTGTCTTGAGATTTTCACACATCAAATGAGATAATAAGAACACAGCTACCTCACAGAGTTGTTGTGGGGGTTAAAGGAGTTAATATATGTAAAGGGTTTAGAATAGTGCTTGACAGTAAGTGCTATGTAAATGTTTTTAAATGAATAAAAAGCTTTGCATGGAAAATGGAATTAAGGGCAACAGATCAAAGGCAGAAGGATGGCTCATAAATTTGGTTTTAAACATAAAGCCTTCTTTAATGCCCTCAGCAGAAGGTAGTCATGCTCTCTGCTGATCTCACATAGAATTCTTAATATCATGTTATGGTTTATCTTATTCTGTAGGTTATTATGTACATGTCACACCTTTGTCCCTATCCACAGTGCTTTATTAATAGCATATGCTCAGAAAATATATCTTAAATGGAGGAATAGAGAAAAATGCCAAATAGTAGGTTTCTCTGCTGAAAGCCGCTATCAATTTTACATGAGGTGTGAGTGTCTTGGGTCAGTTTAAGTACTAACAGTGAATATACTAGGATCCCAGAATCTAAACCATAAAATTCTTCATTTCTTCATTTCTGTGATAGGCAAAATTCTAAGAATATCCTCGATACACTCACCTTGTAAAATCTCCTTCTCTTTGAATGCGGGTGGAATCTGTGACTTTGAATATATCACTCCCATGATTCTTACATTATATGACAGAAGGGAGAATTTCCAAGTGGGCTTAATATAATCACCTGCATCTCATCACATAAATGCAGAGTTTTCTCCGACAGCAGAGAGCTTCCAAGCCCAAGATGTGCCCTTGCTGTCTTTGAAGATGGAGGCGCTACACGGACAATGCTAGACCATCTTCTAGGAGCTGAGAGTGACTCCCCAGCAATAGTCAGCAAGAAGGAGACCTCAGTCCTGTGACTGCAAAGGCACTGAGTTTCCTCAGCAATTTAAATAAGCTTGTACGTGGATTCTTCCCCAAAGCCTCCAGGTTAGAGTCCAGTTCAGCCAATTCCTTAATTTTGACCTTGTAAGACCCCAGAGTTGAAAAACCATTGATTTTACCTAGATGTCTGACCTACGGAACCGTTAAATAATAAATAAGTATTGTTTTAAGCCAATACGTTTGTTGTAATTCGTTGTTGTAGCAGCATACAAGCAAAACGTCTCATTTAGGATCCGTTAAGAAATGTTACTTGAAATCTACTTACTTACACGTCCTTTCTGCAATGCACATGTGCAATATGTATAGAGTGAATATAAAAACCATTGCAAACCACAGCAATATCATGATTGAAGCTCATACACATATCATTCATTTAAGAGAAGTAAAAAGTCAGATACAGGACGGTGCGAGGGTGGCTCAGTGGCAGAATTCTAGCCTGCCATGTGAGAGACCCGGGTTCGATTCCCGGTGCAGGCTTACCCCCCCCAAAAAAAAATAAAAGTCAGCTTCAAAAGAATACTTACATATGATTAAATTTATATAACATTAAGAAAATGGACAAAACTGAATTGTGGTATTCATGTAATGCATGCATAGGTGACAAATGTATAAAGGAGAACAATAAAGTGAAATGAAATGATTGGCATGCAACTCAAGATAATTGTGCCCTTTAGATGAGATGAAGGAAGAGTGATGGGAAAGGACATGACGCAGGGAGTAGTCATCTGTGTTCCTGGCAATATGCTATCTCATGACCTGGGTAGTGATTGCATGTGTGTTCACTCTCATGATATTTCATTGATAGTACATTTTGTCATATAAACTTTTCTGTATGTTATACTTAAAAAAGATTTCAAAGCCAATAAAACCCTGCAAGACATTGTGCTGATTCATCTGATTTTATTGCACAGAGCTGGGTATCATGAAGGCATTAGGAAGGAAAGTGTGTGGAAAGCACTATGTAATGACTGTTGTATGCCAAGAGTCCTGATACATCTCTATCCGGGCTGCAACTCTTCTGACACATCAGGGGAATGTAGCTGGAAGACTCCCCAGTGCCTGAAAACCCCTTATCTTTCCTTACTTTCTCTAGACTCAGGAAATAGACTATTTTTTAAATTTTTTTTCTAAAAAAAATAACATTTATTTTATTCTATATTTTTGGGGAAGAGTCACTGTTATTTGAATAAAAACTTAGGTTCTCTCTGAAGGAGGCTATGACTGTCCTGATTCACCAGCTCCGCTATTTTCCTGAACCATCTCATTTGTTTCCTATGTTTTTGTTCCCACCCAAAGAAAGCTGTGATTTTGCTAGGGATGCTGGTGCTAATGCATCTCACACTATCACTTCCATTGATATGCTGGCTTTTTTTTTTTTTTTGTATTCATGTGACTGGGCAGCGGCAACAATAAAGAAAAACTACTGCTATATTTGTTTTTTCACCAAGCCAGTCTCTCTGATAATTGGAATAGTGCTGATCTAGTCCTAACTCTATCAGGTTTTTTTCCTTTTAAACATATCTAAAATTGCAATTTCATTACCATTAATGACATGCATTATCAGAGGGCCCAAACTATTTGGCAAGAGAGAGGCTGCATATGCATTGACCTTGGCATCCTGAGCAGTGCCTCAGCTTGGATAGATAAGCACATAGACCATCTCATCTGATTTTTATAAAGCAATTGGAAAGAAATGCCTTTTTGTTGAATTTACAGGTATGCTGGTAGGGGTTTCTAAGGAGGTCTTGCAGATGGAATAAGCAGGGTTTGAAATACCTGTAAAGTCTAACCCATCATTATAATTCAACCTTGACCTGATCCCCATATTAAATGATCCCGTCCCTGCTTTACATGCATTCCTGCCTGTCCCTATCTATAAGTGGACTCATTGGATAGCTCAAAACTCCCCTCCTAATCTGCAATATCTTTCTCCTTTTCACATCCAAATTCTACTCATCTTTCCAATCACAGTTCAAGACTTAATTCCTCCCTAAAGCCTTTTCCAAGCATAACATGCAGCTCTTTCTACCATAATTCTTATTCTTTAATTGTACTCCCATTTAATTGTCATCCAATCATATTTGACTTTTTACAATAGATGAAAAACTTCTTAAGAAGAAAACATTTCTTCTATATTATGTACATCCTTTCAAAGGATACTAGATTCTCAAAAGGGAAAGCAGTAGAAAGACATGGGACCACTAGACATTAAAAAAGCAGCTTTCTGTTGGAGGGAAAAATGATTTCATCCAAACTTACACTATAAATTATAGGAGACCCAAGGAAAATAAGATTGAGCCAAGTTATTCCTGGCACATATAAAACTGAGTAGTTGGTAGACAGTCAAAAAATTCTTGTTAATGCGATTGATTGATTTAATATGAGCTAAAGAATATAGCCTGTTTTTCCTGGAAACACAGAAAAGGAAGAAAGTTTATTATGTGGGGGTATAACTGAAATCGAAAATCATAACAGTGATTTACCTCAAACGAGTTAAGAACAACCCTCATTTTTTACCAATGGCTGAGACTCTGCCTAACTAGAAGTAGTGAAGTAGACTTGTCATTGTCATCAGCAGTAGTATCACCTTCATCATCAGCATCTATATTTAATGAGTACTGATATACACTTTATGTGATATATCTCATTTGATCTATTCAAAAATCCTAAAGACTAGGAATTCTCATGTTCTAAAAAACTGAGGTTTAGTGAGGTTCTATGAATATTTTATTGATGATGTAACATTCTACCACAAATTTAATGACTTAAAACAGTGCAAATTTCTTTTATTAACTTTTTGGAGGTCAGAAGCCCAAAATGGGTTTCACTGAGTAAAACATTTAGGCAGAGCTGCATTCCTTCTGAAAGTTCTAGGGGTGAATCTGTTTCCTTGCCTTTTCCAGTTTTTAAAGGACTACTACATCCTTTGGTTTGCAGCTCTTTCCTTTATTTTCAAGGTTAGCAGTATAGCATCTTCAAATCTCTCTCTCTCTCTCTCTCTCTCTCTCTCTCTCTCTCTCTCTCTCTCTCTCTCTCTCTCTCTCTCTCTCTCTCTCTCTCTCTCTATCTCTCTCTCTGTCTCTGTCTCTCTCTCTTTCTCTCTCTCTCCCTCTCTTTCTCTTTCTCCCCTGCTTCCATTGTTTCTTTATATGACTTTGAGTCTCCTTGCTCCCTCTTATATGGATTTCTGTGATTACATCAGCCAGATAACCCAGAATGAGCTCCCCATCTCAAGGTCCTTAAATTAATCACATCTGTGAAGTATCTGTTGGCATATGAGGTAACATACTCACAGATTCCAGGGATTAGGATGTGTATATTTTGGGGAGGGGAGGTATTCAGCTAGTTCATAGGTTAAGTAATTTGCCCCAGATCTAGCAACTGGAAGGCAGCAGAGCTGGAATCTAAATCCATTAATACTCAAATTTGTGCATTTAATCTTTGCAGTATACTGTTTTCTCTTATTTCTTCCAGGATTCTCATTAGTTCTTTATTTTCTTTCTGGGAACCACAAAGAAACAAAGAAAAGTATGTCAAAATTGAAACTAGGGAACGCAAATTGTATCTCTGACTTCAACAAATTTTAGCAATATGCCCCTCAAAATGTCAAAGGAAAATAATACCTCCATTGACACAGTCACACAAGTGGGAAGATCACACTTATAGCAAATGTCTATGGTGCCAACAGTGAGACTCATTTAGCCTTGGATATATAATATTACTCACTTGGAAAAACAATACATCTCAATCACTAAGGTGAGAAAGAGTAAACACCTCTATAGAGCCTCTATAATTTCACGTTTTCCAAGCTGAATAGCGTAATTGTAAGCATGGTCTTAGATCTTAAGAATTGCTTGATTGAATATTTGTATGAAGAAAGGAAAGACAGAGAGAAGAAGAAGGCAGAAAGCAGGCAGGAAGGCAACAGCTTATATCTCCAAAGTTCTTCTACCATACCATTCCCTGATTCACCTACAACATTTTGGAGTAATTTAACTATAGACAAAGTTGATAAAGGGAAGGACAACTGAGAACCAAAAAAATTCCATATTCAGAAGGCTGGAAAGTCAGCTGGTTGGATAGGCATCACAGACAGTCTAAACCATGTTTCTCAAAGTGTGGGAAACACACTGACCTCACTGGAATTACCTGTAACTTTTCGATACAGTTCCTGAGATCATTCAAACATGTTAAAATCTTATTATAGCAAGTTTCCAGGGTGGTTCTTGTTCATATTAAAGTTTTCCAGCTACTGGACAAGGAACAGAAGACCAGGGGCAGAACAATGGATGGTAAACAGAAACAGGTATCACAAGACTCAAAGAAACTTCAATAGTTTAAGATGTTAAAAAGTTAACACCAGCAACCCTAGTAAGCAGGCAACACTAAAATACAAAATGTATACTATCACAGGATATTGCCCCTTAAGTGTGAATTATTTTGGACTACGGATACTAACTATAAACAAAAGGAACCTGGAAGATACTCAACTCTCAATAGGCAAACAACTCTCAATAGGCAAACAACTCTCTTCACTGTGAAGCTCTTCCATGGGTCCTAGAGTACACACATTTTCATGAATCTTCCCTAATGATGTAAATCTTATGAAAAACTAGGCTATCTGCATGTAGAGACAAAAACAATTCATTTTTAATTATGACAACCCTGCAAATTTTCTAATGGATTATAAGTTTTGCCTAGCACCCTTCCTTAACAAACTTAGTATATTGGTACACATTATTTAGTTGGTTTCCTTTTATTACAGATATTTAACCAACAGGACCCAATATTTATTGTTATCACCTGAAATATTTCCATTGTTAGCCAATATCCTAGGCGGTAAGTTGTAATCAATGGCAGCTTCCTTACCCCTTTAATTGAGATTGACAGGTAACCTTTAAGAATAGGACTTGATTTCCTTTCTCGTGCTAAATTGTAGTCCAAAATTTATTTAAGGAACAGTTGAAAGTCATAAATTATATCTTCTGAAAAAGACATAAATAAAATTTCAATTATTTTAGGTAAAATGTGTCAGCTCAATCGTCCTTTTAGTATTACATGTCCCTGAAGATGTCATCCTTATATACTACCTCACAGCAGATTGGAGACTTCTTTTTCTTTAAATTTCTTTAATTTTTTTTTTATTTAAAAACAAGATTTTCCAAAACTAAGGCAAATTCTCAACAGTAAATGTAGACTTTTCTCAACATTTTCTCCTTTCAGCCATCTCCTCCACCTTCTTAACATGCACACACACACACATACAGACACACGCACATGCTTCCGTTGCTGGTGAGCATAGCTATTTCATTCCAAGTCACAGAAAGTTCTCTTAGAGATCATCAAAGCTCAAACCTTTTCTCAGAGGCTCAGGATCTTTCAACATGAATAACTACCAAGGTTTATTACGGGCTGAGGAAAAGAATGGGCACAGGGATAGTTTGGGAAAATATGCTGTAACCATTGAGGCGGTCATGCCACTGTGATAAATACCACTAAAAAGTCCTATTCACTGCAGAAATTCCCTTCCTCCATCAGCCCAGAGAGGGAAAGAGAAAGAGGAGAACTGAAGATATTTTTTGGCCTATTGTGCCCCTGATGATTTATTTTCAGATGTGCCCAATGACTGTATTATGATTCCATGAAGAGGAAAATATTTAAAGAGCATCAATATGTTAATGGACATATTATCACTTGATAAGGTGGTAATGTCATGTAATAAATGGGCCCATGTTACTGATCTCAAATAATCATCTCAGATTTTGCCATTAAATGAGTAATCCATTATTGTCAAAGCTGCTCACCAGTGAAATGAAATTCGTATTTAAAATGCCATTGAAACCTTGTCCTTAGCCCATACGAAACAAAGGTGAACTTACGGAGAATAGCAAATTAGAAAAAACCTAAGGTCTACAATCAGGTGACTGCATTTGAATGAGGGCAGCCACCACATAAGATGATGTTTTTCATTTTCCTTATTTGAAGATTATGAAATGCAGCGAAACAATCATAAGCCTAGAACCTAAAATTGCATATCTAGGTTTCAAAGTTAAAACTTAATATAAAAATACATATTTCAATGACTGAGCTTCTACTATTCAAGAGTTATTTGGATGTTTTTTCATTCATTCATATAATATTTATTGACACTTAGTAGGTTCAGATTCCTGTTTTAGATGCTAGGGATATCATAATAGACAAAACCATCATGTTCCCTACCCTTAATTTGGGACTCTACCCAGGGCTCCAAAATATCTACCGTCCTCAGGAGCACAGATGTTTTACAACTTCATATTAAAAAATAACTAAATCAAAACCAAAACTCAGGAGCAAGTCCTTTGAGAAAAGAAATAAATGTGCAAGAAGCTGGAAGGAAGATAATGAGTTGAATTTACCATGGGTCAGACTAATCTAAAACTTTTACAAATTCTGTGCTATTTAATTGGCAAAGCCAAGCATCCATGTTTGCATTTTCTGGCAGAAAATGCATTTTAGGTCTCCAATAATGTTGGTTGACTGTTTTAGCAATTCACCAAAAATACATCTGAGGAAAAATAACCTCCTCACCAAATGTTATAAGTAATCACCAATGGAGCCAAGTCTTCTTAAGTGATGACGCTAAGAAGAGGTCAGTTCACATGCACACAGACACATCAACCCTATAGGAGTGGGGCTTAAGTAATTTGTTAAGTTGTAACAAATACCAGATTTAATGTAAATCCTAACATCACTAAAACTTGTTTATCCTTTTTTTTACAAAGTAAAAATATGCATTTCCCATAGAGTGTATTTGATGACTCCTTAATCATGTAATGAGTAAATGAGTAGCATATATGTTAAGTCCTTTTAAAACCACACCATCAGCCCATACAACACTTGGTTCTCAACCAATAAGAGACAACCTCTGATGGCCTTTGGGAAGGAACATGGAGGTTTGATTGAGATCATTCTATCTATTTACTCACTAAACATTGCAGGTTGAAGTGAATATACTGTATATCCTACATTTTTTCATTGATCTGGAAATTACTTGATGGTTAATAAAACCCATTCAAAATATTTACTGAATTTATAATCAATTTTGCTTATGGTATTTTTTTTTCAGTCAACAAATACTAGAAGTATAACTATTATCTGAGAGGGGGTATATATTGTCTGCATAGTTTTGAAATTAAGGGCTTCATTCGTGAGTGCATAGTTTCCTTGGCTGCTCAAGAAAATACCATGCAATGGGTTTGTTTAAACAAAGGGAATGTATTTGCTCACCTTTGGAGGCTGGGAAAAAGTCCAAATCAAGACATCACTAAGGTGATGCTTTCTTTCCAAGACTGGAATTCTAGATCTGGCTGCTGGTGATCCTTGGCCCTTGGCTCCTATGTCACATGACAATGCACATGGCAGCATCTCCTGGCTCTATCTTTTTTTTCTGGGGCCCATTAACTTCAACTCCTTGTTTCTCATGGCTTTCTCTCTATCTGTCTGAATTTCATTTCACTTAAAAAAGCATTCAGTAGAAGGACTAAGACCTATACTGATTAAAGTGGTCACACTTTAACTGAAGTAACCTCATCAAAAGGTTCTACTTACAATGGGACCAAAACCACAGGAATGGATTAAGTTTAAGTACATGCTTTTCTGGGGTACAGAGCTCCAAATTACCAGTAGGGAATGGTACAATTGCTAGTAGGGAATGGTTTACAAAGCTGTCTGCACATCAAAACCCAAACCTTCACACCATTTGCTGAACTGCAGAGGAGAAAGTTCACTGAAAAAGAAGGAATAGAGGAACAAAAATATTCCAGGAACCCACAATTAAGATTTTTAAAAGTAAGAGATATTCCATCAGGGTTTGCAAATGATTTCAAATACCTACCACAGCAAATACGAAAGACTTATCACCCCTCACACTTAGAAGCTTTGGTATGTCAGATCCATATTAGACTTGTGATCTTTGAATAAAATTGCAATCTGAGGCAACCTGATAACAATGTAACTATCCCCACTTGCAGGCTTCTCTCTTCCCTAAATAAGAAAACAGTGAGAAGAGTTTCTGGCATCCAGAGGTCAGTGACGATCGCTCCACTCTGAGAAAGTCGGAGTATGATAAATAATGAAAAGGGGAAAAACATTCCCATATTGTCAACCTAGCCACTGGGTGATTACAATAGCAAGACACCCAAGTCCAAACTTTTCCAGTCTTTGCCAAGAATGAATATTTACTCAAAATATTCAACTCAACAAAAAGTTGATTTAAAGTAAGAAAGTAGGAGATAACAGGATTTGAGCAGAACGGGAAGGCACATAGAAGCAGCAAATTCCTGTCAAACTATTTAAGAAAAACTTAGAGACAAGTGCTAGCTGGTTGTCAGATCAGAAGTTTAACTTGTTTTGTTCCTGTGATTGGATTTTCTCAAAAACAGCATTATAGTAAGTGATACTTAGGGCTCCAATCCACATCCTAGCTATTCCCATTCTCTTCACCTCTAATCAGAGAGAAGAAAATTAAAGTGTAGGAAATTAAAGGGGGGGGGGGAGACAAAAACTCCTCTGAGGTGGCCCTGGAGGAGAACCCCTGTGGGTTTTACAAAACAAGGGAGTATAACACATTAATCTGACAAAAGCCAGCAGGAGACCAAGGCATGGTGTGTGCATGCGAGGTTGCCATGTGACACCAGAAATCTTAGCTCTTCAGGAAATAGTGTGGCAATTATTGCAAATAATTACTTTGAGAAACAAATCTCCTTTTGGCAAGTCAGAGTTAATTTTTAAGTTTCAAAGTTTCTGCTACCACAATGAAGATTGCAAGGAAATCTTGAAGTAGAATGAAAATATAACACTGGCTTGAATAAAAAACAAGTTGAAAACTTCAGACCCAAGAAGCATTGAAGCAGTTCAGTATAAAATCATGGTTCTAATTAAATGCATCAAATTTTCACAAGCAAGATGGCATTGTTTCTAAAATAGGTCCAAGATATGAAGCAGAAACCCCAGAAGAAATAAAATCAGTGATCATCAACTTATAAACAGCTGTATTACAAAATATTCACATATAAATCTAAAGTGGCTTCTCTTCATGGATACAATATTTTATTTCTCAGTTCTAAATACTTGTTAAGTGATTGTCCTGAGAAATACTTTCTGTCATGTAAATACAGAAATTAATTGAATAATTAAAAAAATGTTTCTTAATGGCTCTCAGGTGTAAACCTGATCTACCTCCATTGAAATCCTGCCCTACATAGCAGCTGGAATCTTGCTCCTACTAGAGTGAAAGACTTACAATTAAAATAATAATGATAATAAATAATAAAAACTGCTCTATAGAAATAATGGGAAACATGATGGTTAGAGGTATTTGAAACAATTCCAATATATTTAGGTATTTTGTGTCAGAGTGATTTTGGAAGACTGGTCAAAGATCATAATAATCATTCATCGTGTTATTTGTTTGGGAAAATGTCTTCCAAGATCTAACCAACTTAATTAAAAATGATTTTCAGAATGCTAGTGACTCCTCATCACTTGAGAAGAGTCTACTTAGATAATAACAGAATGACTTGAAACAAAGGCAATGCTCCAGATGCTTCCCTGCTGATAAAGAATTGCACTAATATATCTTGCTAGTTGGTCTTCATTTGAAATGTCCTAACCTCCCTTGAGGGAGATTTTGGTGTGATTCCTTTTTCTTTCCTTCCATTCCAAATATATATCAACTATCTCAACTGAATAAAATACCTGTAATGACAGGCAGGTAAGGTGAGAGACAGAACAAATGGTATCATAGAGATGAATCAATGCAGTGCAGACTGGGCCTGTCCTGGATTCATGTCATGAGGCAAGTGACTGGGACTTTTCCTTCTCAACTGTAAATTAAACCATATGATAATCATGTTTTGAAAATTGAAACTCATGATATATTGGCTATTTTCTTCATTTCTGCTTTGATAAAATAATATTGTATTAGATTGACTCTAAGTTCCTTTCCAGCCCTGATATTCTGTGGTTCTATGAGTCTATTCTTGGTGAAATCTAAGTAAATCGGAGAGCCATAGAGCCAGTTCTGCATTTTCTGGAGAGCAGAGTTAATCAGTACATAAGCAACTTGAGAAAACATTCTTTCCAATTGCTTTATATATGTTTATCCTCATCTATATTTAGCATAAGAAGTTGGGCCTCAAAATAGATGGCTTGACATGTTTAATCTGTACAACTGAGTGCCATGAACTTTGGTAGACCATATTCTGTTTAAAGAAGATAAGTAGGTCAAAACATCTATAGATTGAGAAAATAACAAACGAAGCAAGGAACTAAAAGTAAGATTATAATGGGGCCCCGTGGTAAAGAAAAACATAAGCCATGAACTAATCAAAGATAGGATTGTTATACATCTGAAAACATAGACTAATTAGTAGGAAATATAAATGGATGTTTTATGAAGAAATATGTAGCAGAGACTTTCGTTCATCATGGATCATATCCATAGAACATTCCAAATCAAAGATTGCAATGGTTGGGCAGGCAATAGTGGCTCAGTGGAAGAGTTCTCACCTGCCATGCCGGAGACCCGAGTTCAATTCCTGGTACCTGCTCATGTCAAAAAAAAAAAAAAAAAAAAATTTAAAATTGCAGTGGTTAACTTGGCATTTCTCATATTACCCAAGCATGAAGCAATAATCATTTGTAGTTGAATAATTTCATCACATTACTGGCTCAATTGAATAAATTCAATAAAATTAAATTACTGATGTTCAACATGAACATTATTCATGAAGATAGAGGGTTTCATAAAATGAAAAAGAAAAAATAGAAGGGAAAAACTTTTATATGAATATAAATATTGGCCTTTCCACTTAAGAAAATCACCAGAAAAAAAAATACTGAAGTGATTTAACTTCAGAGGTAAGGGAGAATCAGGAGCAAGGAATGCAACACAAGTTTGTTAAGGATGAGTTAAGAGTTAGAGATGCAACTAATAACAATTCTAAAACAAATGATCCTTCAAGAGTCCATGGACTCTCAAATATTATGGATGGACAAAAGTAGAAAACAGACAACAAGCAAACAAAAAATCAAGTGAACCCAAATACCAGACAGCAAGCAGAACTGGACTAAACCTAAGTCAGAAAGAAGTCAAGGATTCAGGAAATGGTCTTAGAGTGAAAGAGAAAAACAAGACACACTGGTGATACTACTATATCATCGATGAGATACTATGGAATTCTCATCATCTCAGAGAGAAGTTTTATGCTCCCCATGGACTAAGCTGCAGACAGCAGCGGGGAATAATGGAAACAGCACTGGAGCAGGTAATGAGAAGACCAAGAGTAAGGAAGGCGCTTCGTAACTGACTATACTCAGTAAAGACAAACTCAGTAGCCAATGTTGTAACCTAATTTTATAATAAAAACAAGACTTAGGATTTTTTTAGAAAATAAAAACAAAAAAATGATTTTAATATGAACTTGCTTCACTTATTTTAGAAATGAAGACTCTTTCAAAATTTCCAAATCAGAAATAATGGTTGGTAAAAGACATTCAAACATGAGGATTCCAGGACCATCTCTCAAAGAACATACACTTTGTGGTGAATTAAAACAGAGTTCCCTAATACCTATAATCAAAGACACTATAAATACAGGTCCAAAGAGATGTAGAAATATCTTAGGATTTAAGAAAAGAGATATTCTATTGTTTTCATCTGAAAAAAAAATAGACCTATTGCTGAATAATAAACCATTCTAAATCTCAATGGCTTAATAAAGTATCTACTAATTTATTTCTCACGTCTTTGTATCAAGGAAGAACTTGAAAGTATAATAGCTAGGAAAATGGAGGAAAAAAGGAAAAAGGTACAAAAGCAAATAAATTGTGTTGAATTCATGCAATGGACTTCATAAGTAATGAAGTAAATGAATTGCATAAGTATTCACAGGATAAGTAATTAAAACATAAAGTAAAGTAAGTTTCAGAAGAACGATTACATTGTGGCAGCTTTTATATACTTTAAAAACATAAAAGTCATCATTAAATATTGGTTCAGAATACACATGTAAATAATAAAAGTATAAAACCTATATTATTTTATAAACAACAAAGTTACTTCTGGAGACAAGGAGAGGAAATGGAAGGAAGATAATTAAGCAGGGGAGTCAAATGTATGTACTTTTTAATTCAACATCAAAAGCACATTTGACAAAATATTAAGAGCTGACAAACTGGTTTATGGTAGATAGCTATCCATTATGGTTTTATCTATGTTTTAATCTATGCTAAAACCAGTTCATAATAAATAATATTTTGTGTATATGTTTCTTATTTAAAGAACAATATCATTGACAGAATAAGTTTTGTTAAATCTATTAAAGATGCCCCTTAAAAAGCTAGAATTCTTTCTACTTAGACTGACACTACTCTTATATACGTGTAACTGTTGTTTATGCCATGAATTCTTGAAAGAATTCTAAGATTTATTGAGAACTTAAAACCAAGCAGTGAAGAAAATATGTTCCAAACCACTGCAGACGTCCTCATTTCAAATAATCTTTAATAAAAATTTGTCTGTAGGGTATGGCCTGGAGCAAGGAAGGACAGTTGAATGGATTTGCATCATGACTTTAAAATAAAAAATAATTCTACCCACTCAAGTCTGTGAATGTGATGTTCTTTCTCCTGTAGCTATTTTAAATTTAAATATAACCATAAACTTAACACCATATTTCAGATGAGGTAGAATGCTTCATTTGTACGATTTGGTGTGAATAGTGAGAAAACACAATGGCTATCAGGCTTACTGAAGAAAGACTATTATGTTCTAGGGACTTAGCTTTGAGAAAACAAGGTGTTAAAATGCATGCTAATATATTCTTTATGTCAAGTAGGAAATATTAGTATTCTCTACTTCCTCTCACAAATGTTTGGGTCTCTAAGGCTATCGTTATACTAAGTGAAATATCACACACGCGTGGTATAATATGAATAACACCTCCTGGAAGGAACCTGCGAAAAACCTTGTCCTTTACTGACCAGTCACATCCCTGAAAATACCATAAGCAATGGGATTTGTTGTGGTACAGTGAGGAGGTGCCCTAAGTGGAAATCACACTTCTCTTTTCTGTTCTATAGAAAAACAAAGTCAAATGGAAGGAAGAAAGGGAGAGACACTTGGAAAGAGTGACAGAAGGTGAGTAAGAAAAAAAAGAAACTCTTGGAGTGATGAGGACAGCCTGCATCAGTGAGTCCTTTCCTTGCCTGTTGATTCAGAAATACGAGGTCCCAAATGTGGCTTGGTGGCAGCCTTAACATCCAATTCAATGGAATCATTGTTGCATCTCCTGGAGGAAACATTCCACCTTTCTTTACTAAGACCTCTAAACCAGCAAAGCATGAGATCTCAGAGAGAAGAAGGAAAAAAATTTCAGGTTGACCACAAGACAGATAATAGTTAGGGATACTACTCCTATTTCCATACCTTGATTCCTAGACCCCTGAATTCCAGATATGGGAGAAACAGCATCATATATTGGACACTGATTCAGAACATATACTGTCTCCTGGAAAACAATGCCCCAGCCCTGTGAGCTATTGCCACCCAATTGGCAACATAACTGAGTCTTCAACAGTAAATTTCATCCTTCCATCAATCACCTGTTTTGGAATGTTGGGGCACAGGGTAAGATGAGTGAATTCCTGGGGCATGGATGCATTGCCACACTCCATTTATTATGAATTTATTCCCTTGATCAGAACAAATGTTGGGTGGGATACTGTTATACTAGATACGGCATTCTTTAAGTCCACAGATGGTAGTTTACAAAGAAACATTGTGGGAAAGGAGTGTAAATACATATCCACACTAAGTGTCTATTCCAGTAAGAGCAAAACATTGTCCTTCTATGACATAAGTGGTGCAATCACACCACCACCACTGTAGCCTCTGATCGCCCTGTTGAATGGTGCCCTATCAGGAACTAAATATTGATCCCTACTGCTGGAAGACTGGACTCTGAATAGTGGCTGTAGCCAGGCCAGGTTTGGTAAGAGGAAGTTCACATTGCTGAGACTTTATCTCCATGCTTACACCATGGCCACTTTATTCTTGGGCTCATTGGACAATGACAGGAATAGTTGGGGAAAGGTTCTTACTGGCATTCACAGAACATATCATCCTATCCACCTGATTATAAAATCTCCCTCTGCTGAGGTCAACCTACATTGAGCATCCACATGGGACACAAATATATTCATGCTTTTCACCCATACAGAAAGTGTATCCACATACTCTCCCCCAGGCTTTCTTGCCTTCACTTTTACAATCGTGTTCAGGTCTCTGACCATTCATCCATCTAAACCTGAATATTCAAACAATTGCCTATAACCAAAAAATTGGTATACAAATTCATTCTTCTTTCCAAGAAAAAAGGGCAACCAGGTCCACTGCTCATGATTCTCATCACCAGAGGATATTCCTTCTGCCACTGTCCTTCAGGGATAGAAAGTGACTATATAGAAAGTGACTATAGTGCTGTAGTTCTTTACCTTTGAGTGGTGTCGGCAAATAATGTGCAAACATCTGTAACCAGGTCCAAGTTTTCTCTTCCTCAGTCAGCTGTTATAGGGAATTCTCCAAGAGGCCATAGCTGTGAGCTGGGAAAAAAAAGTAATGTGGCAGGAGTGGAGATTATAGATATTATTTAGGACATTTCCTCATATAAATGACATGTTCCTTTAGGACTTAATCAACTCTGATATTTTATTTGCCATTCCCATTTGATGACAGAGTGCTGTTGTGCACACTCAACTTCATGGCTTGGTGGTTCAAACAATGCCCAAGCATGATGGGCAGCTTAAGTGTCATGGTAACTTGGTGGCCCATAGTTAAACATTCAGTCTCTACTAAGACCCAATATCAGGTCAAAAGCTCTTTCTTCAAAGAACAATTATCAGAAGAGGTTGTCAGGGCTTTGCTCCAAAACCCCAAGGGTCTGAATTGTGATTCTGCTACAGGGGCCTGTCAAAGGCACCAGAAAGCATTCCTCTACTTGCTACTGACACTTAAAACCCTATTGAACCTGCTGGATTTTATGGCCCAAGTGGCCAAGCAGCTATGGCAGCCTGGACCTGTTGCAGTCTTCTTTTATTCCAGTCCCAACTAAGGGCTAGCAGTTTTTCAGTGCACTCAGTAAATTGGCCATAATAGTACATCAAAATGAGGAAAATGTTGCCTCCAAAATCCAAAGAGGCCAATTAGGCATTATGTCTCTTTTTGTGTTGTAGGAGGGGCCAGATGCAACAGCTCATCCTTCACCTTAGAAGGAATATCTTGACATGCCCCACACCAGTGAGTACCTAGAAATTTCACTTAGGTGGAAGACCACATAATTTTTGTTGAATTTATTCCCCACTCTCTGACATGCAAAAATCTTATCAATAAGTTTAAAGTGGCTGCTACTTCTTGTTCTCTAGGCCAAACAGCAAAATGCCATCAACGTAATGGACCAGTGTGGTGCCTTGTGGAAGGCAACGGCAATTAAGGTTCCTGCAGACTAAATTATGACATAGGGTTGGAGAGTTGATATGCCCCTGAGATAGGAAAATGAAAGTCCTTTGATAGTTGAGTTAGTCAGGCTTCTCTAGGGAAACAGAACCAATGGGAGATATCTATAAATGTGAAATTTTATAAAAGTGTGTGCTGGTTTGAAAGAATGTATGGACCCTAGAAAAGCATGTTTTAATCAAAATCCCATTTCATAAAGGTAGAATAATCCCTATTCAATACTGTATGTTTGAAACTGTAATCAGATCATATTCCTAGATGATGTGATTTAGTCAAGGGTGGTTGTTAAACTGGATTAGGTGACAACATGTCTCCACCCATTTGGGTGGGTCTCGATTAGTTTCTGAAGTCCTATAAAAGAGGAAACGTTTTGGAGAATGAGAGATTCAGAGAAAGCAGAGTAGAATGACATAGCCACAAGAAGCAGAGTCCACCAGTCAGCAACCTTTGGAGATGAAGAAGGAAAATGTCTCCCAGGGAGCTTCATGAAACAGGAAGCCAGGAGAAGAAGCTAGCAGATGACACCTTGTTCACCATGTGCCTTTCCAGATGAGAGAGGAACCCTGACTGTGTTCACCATGTGCATTTCCAGATGAGAGAGAAACTGTGACTGTGTTCACCATGTGCCCTTTCACTTGAAAGAGAAACCCTGAACTTCATCGGCTTTGTTGAACCAAGGTATGTTTCTCTGGATGTCTTTGATTGGACATTTCTATAGACTTGTTGTAATTGGGACATTTTCTCAGCCTTAGAACTGTAAACTAGCAATTTATTAAATTCCCCTTTTGAAAAGTCGTTTTTTCTGGTTTACTGCATTCTGGCAGTTAGCAAACTAGAACAAAGTGTCTCTCACAACTGTGGGGGGCTGCAAACTGGCAACTCCAATGGAGGTCTTCAACAAATCACCCAGGAGAGGCAGTCTGAGGTAGAGACGAAAAAAAATGTTTTTTTGACTGCTGAAGTAATCACTTCACCTTTAAAGCCTTCAACTGATTGGATTAAATATATCTCATTGCAGAAAATACTCCTGTTATAGTTAATTATAGATGCACTTAGCTATAGATGCAATCAATTTACTGATAATTTAAGTCCATGAAATGTTCTTGCAGTAACAGTTAGGCTAGTGCTCACTTGACCAGACAACTGGGCACCATCATCTGGTCAAGTTGACACATGACCTAACCATCACAATGGCCTTGCTAGCTTAAAACAAACTGTTTTGGTGGTCTTTACTGACTAGTATCAAGAAAAAAACATTTGTCAGTTCAATAACTGTGTGCTACATACTGGGGGGAGTAGTTAATTTGTTCCATATCTGGAAGCGTAGCTGCAATTGGAGTCATCAACTATTAAGTTTACAGTAGTCCACTGCCAACCCTAAAGATCTGTTTTCTGCACAGGCAAAATATGGAAGTTAAATGAGGGTATGGTAGGAATCACAGCACCTGCATTCTTCTAGTCCTTGATGATGGTGCTAATATGTACTGTGGTTTTATTCTGGTTTACTATTTTGCAAAATAGAGGTAGTTTTAGTGGCTTCAACTCTGCCTTTCTTAGAGTAACATTCCTCACTCAATAATGTAGGAAATGAATGTGGGTATTCTTCTATTTGCTGTAGATGTCTGCTTCAATTGTGCATACTGGACCTCGAGAAATAACCACAGAAATGGTTTTGAGACCCAGTAGACATACTTGTAAGATGGAGCTGAAATTGATTACCTGGCTTTCATAGAACTCTGCTCTGACTGGTGAACCACAGTGATGTTCTGGATCTCCTAGAATTAGTGTCCGTTCAGAACCAGTGTCCAAAATGTCTGATGTTTTCTTTTTCCCCAATGTATATTCACCCTAGTAAAAGGCTTCCTTTTGGGGATGTCTGGGAAAAATGTTAACAGAATAAACTTTTGGCAATGTAACAGTGTCCTTCCCCAAGGAGACCCAGCCTTCTCTTCGTGCAAGGGGCTCTGGGTTTATAAACTGTCTCCAATCTGGGAATTGATTGAGGGGCAATGATTCTATGTTTTGTGACTCAAGTTAGACTTTTGTTCACTTGACTTAGAAGTAATCTGCCTTCTAATAATAATTTAGTAGACTATCCATTTCACTTCTAGGTACCCCATGATAAACTAGCCAAAGCCATAGGTCTCTGAAAGTCAGATTATTTTGATTACTGCTTTGATTCTGCTATCCAGTGTAGAAGCTACACCCACCTTGTCCTTGGTGATTCAGGGCTGTCATTTGGCTGCTGACCACCCAGAATCGATCAACCTCATTGCATTAAAGCATCCTAATTCAGAGGCAATATTGCCCGTAGGAATACCTAACCTATAAAGAAGAGTGACCACAGAACTCTTCAGATATGCTGGCTCTCTCTCTCACAGATTTATTCTTCACAGTTGTGGTGAAAGGTACGTCCTGTGGACACTCCCAGGTTGGATGAGCAGGCCTTACATGATAAATCCACTCTAACATTCCAATCTCCATAAGCCTTACCTTTGGATACCTTCTTATAAACTATTCCAAAGGAGTTCTGGCATTTAAACTTCATTTCTTATAGGCCATCTTTGGGTCCATGTTTCAACCAATCAACCACTTAGAGCCCTTTCTAACCTCTCAACTACAACATTAAATTCAGAATCTCTGCTTAGTGGGCCCATATAAATTCAGTCCTAGCATATTTTATGTTCCCTCCACCCTTATCCCATACCCTTAATATCCATTCCCATACAGATTCTCTTGATTAGCCTGTATAAATTGGAAAAATCATGTAGCTCTTTTGGAGTTCAGCACAACTCCTCATGTATCACATTTTGTACCTTAATTTTCATAGTGTTCCGGGACTTTAGTTAAAAGTGTGGACTTGAGAGGAATTAGCAATGTATTACAAGCCAACTGCCTCAGAGGATTCCATTAAAGTTTCATTTGGCAAAGAAGAGTTAATCTCCTTAGTTAGGGTTTGAAGGACTGCTTACTATGGGAGGCTTTTACAGATTTATTCAGCAAAGGACACTCAGAAGAATTTTTGCATTCAATAACTCCATCCTCATCATGATCTGCCCATATGTCCCCATTCCCAATAAATGTCAACACTTTATCCGCAGACATCCTGAAAAGTCGAGAATTCAATTTGCATTGTATCTCAGCTATTCACATGATGAGATTCTGTGTGTGGTTTTCAGAAGGCTCATACCAGGGCAATAAGAAATAACTACTTGTTTCAGGACATAACAGAAACTTTCCTGTCATTCATATGGCACTTGAGCTGGAAATTTGAAAACCTGTGCTCATCCATTTCTTTAACAATTTTACTTAGCAATCAGCCAACCTCATTATACATTTTAACATGACAAAAATGCACTACAGTTTCAGTATATCATCAGGAGAGGCTTGCCTCTTACAAGCATTTGAGTAGGAGTAACAAAAAATGATATGTTGGTGTGACGGTGGCTCAGTTGCAGAATTCTTGCCTGCCATTCCAGAGACCCAGGTTCGATTCCTGGTGCTTGCCCATGTGAAAAATAAATAAATAAATAAATAAATAAAGAGTATATATTTATAAAAAAAAAAAAAAGAAAAAAATGGTATGTTATATATCTCTATTGCCAAATCACTCCATGGACTATTAGTACAATGTTGATCATTGAGTCATTAATGCTTTTAAATATAATCAGATTAGAGAAACAGTTACCAAACTTCCAGAACCAATTCAGAATTCTCATCCTTAAGATTCTGTTTTTCAAGATTCACTCTTGGTACTAAAATCTGTATTATTCATGGTTTTCCAGAAAAACAGAATGGGCAAGGTATTGTTACTTTGTGATTTTTTATGGCAAATTGGATCAAATTCAAATTTGATAGGGTAGACCACAATCTGGAAATTCTATTAAAAGTGATTCTGAAGTCTGGCAGATTAGTGTCCCCAGGGAAATCTGGCTGACTGAAGCTGAGGCAGAAATTCTTCTTTCTTAAATCCTTAGTTCTATCTTTTAAGGTCTCTAACTGATTGAATGAGGAGTCTCCATTTGGCTGAGGTCAATCTCCTTTGTTGATTGCGGATGTAATTAGCCACAGATATACTCAACTGATTATAGATGTAGCTGCTTTACAAAATACCCTCATAGGGACAATCAGGTCATTGTTTGCTTAACCAAACAACTGGATACATAACCTATCCAATCTGACACATGAAACTAAGCATTATAGTGGTGTATGGGGAGTAAGAGGATATAAGAAAGTGGGATGGTTCCTTATTTGAGTACCTTATGGAGGAGAAAACAGCCATAGGAGGTGACAAATAGAAAGATTAAATTCAAAATGGACCAGAAATTGGACTTAGAAGTGACTGTGAGAATGTAAGTCCTGGGAATTTACAGAAATGTTGGAAAAGCATTGGATTTCTTATTGGGCATAAATTAAGGGATGCAAATCAATTTTATATGCATCTCAAGGGAGAGAGTAACTTCTAATGATGTCACGATTTTAGTCAGAGACAAAGAAAATCCATCTACTTCTAACAGCATACCTAATGAAGGCCAAACATATAACTAAAAATAAATAACAACCCTATTTTGTAAATGTTACTTATAGCATAGCTACTTCTGGAAAGAAAAATTACAGATTTCTCTATATAACTAAGCTTCTTCCATATCCCAATAGAAAAGCATCATAAATATTTAAAAGTTCTATATTTTCTGAAATAATTAAAACTTTACCACTGAGACTATGGCCCATTTGAGAACCATAAATAAACACAGTAGCTACACAATCCTCATGTACAAGAAGAGAGCTAACTCCAAAGGACGTTCTCATTAAGTTGACATGTTCTTTTAAGAAAGAATGAGACTCAGGCTTATCAATACTCAGTGCCTTGCCTTCTCAATATCATTATAACACACTTAATGGAAAATGTCTCTTCCAATTTTGAGGTTGGAAAAGTTCCATTCTGAGTATTGCAAATCTCATCCAATATTCTAGAATAGAAATGGCATCTATTTCTAGAGACCGCTTCCCTTTGATCTGTGTGTGTGTGTGTATACACATAAACACACATATATACACTCTCTGTTGTTCTTGAGTAAACCTTGACACAGAGGGCTTTTATCTCTGGTCTGTTAAAGACCTGTTAAATAGGTTTTTTTAACAAGTGAGTGCCCAAGCAGAATTGGAGGAAGGCTTTATTTAATTATTAATTTACTTTATGTTTCCCTTGCAAATAATCTGGATTTTAAAAATCATCTGTATTTAGGAGATAAGTGTTCAACTGAGGGAAAATTTACATGAATATTTAGCACCAAGATCAGGCTGTTCCTACAGAACTATAAAGTCCTGACATTGTTTTCACAGAAAAAAAAACTATGTAAAGGAATGTGCATGGTCTTGTCCCAGCTCTAAACTAGAATATGAAAAATTAATAGTATAATTTAGATTTAAATTACTCAGTTTTAGTAACCATATTGTTGAATATATTGCTTGATTTATCTGGTAAATAAAATTCACTCCACACATTTTTGTAGTGAAAGGTGGTTATGGGCTGAAGAGGCTGGGAGAATTTCTCCAGAAAAATGTACATATTAGCACTGATAGTCTCCCATGACAGGAAGGAGAAGTCAGACTGGAGAAAACAACTTCTGTATTTCGTAGAGGCACAAAAGGAAACCATACTTAAGTACTGAGTTGCATAAGTCTCAAGAGATTCCCATCGTGGGGGGTTGAGCTTGCTCCCCAAAGCCCAGAGAAGCCTGGTAGATGCTGGCATCGATTCTGACAACAGGTTGAACAAGTGGGTTATTGTGAGAAATCATGCATATAACCAATGTTAAGTCACTCTCTGTGTTGTCCAGTATTACCAAGATTCAGTATTCTTTTCAAATACCCTCTCCTGATCTTACTTGCCTATAGGAAAAGAAGGGAAACATACAATTTTTTGATGAGGAAGAAAGACTGGAGGATTTAAACAGGGACAATATGCTCCATCACATTGGAAGGAGCAAGTGAGGATGGATGCAAATTGTAGGTCATTTTATTGCTAAAAGCAAGGTGTGGGCATTACTGCCAATGGAGTAGCTTTGCCCAGCCAAGAGCTCACTCACAAGGGCCAGCTGCAGCAAAGGCAGCTATACAATGAATTTAGAAAACCAAATCAGAGGAAATGGAAGCCTTTTTCCAGAGCACAGTAGTGTTACTAGTATGATAAATTTCTAGGAATAAATTAAAGGTCCCTTTAAAGAAGTGATATTCTACAAGAAGTAGATCATGGAAGAATGACCCCCTAACCATTCGGAGTAAAAGAGATGTATAATCTCATTTTAATGTACCAAGGTGGTGAAGCAGAAGCATATGTTAAACAACGCAAAATGAGCATAAGCTATCCATGAAGTATATGTGCTTTAAACAGATACATCATGTCCACGACAGGACCAAGTCTAGAGGGACTGGCCAGCATTTTACTCTTAAGTGACAAATGTGGAAGAACTCTGCCTGACCTAAGCCTTCCTTTTGGACAACCCTGATTTTTACTCTCCGTCTCTCTCCTGCAACTGTCTCTAGCATCCATTTTCCAGGCGCCCTTCACACCCAAGGTTGAGTTTACTTTCAGCTTTCTTGGTTTCCCAATTTTGCCATCACTTTCCAGGTGCTCTCCAGAGTGCTTCAACCTTTGAGGGGTTCCTGGATCTGGATAACACCACTAAGAGGAGGTAGCCATCCTGGATAGAAGAACCTAAATCTAAACCATAATTGACCTATACCAGAGTTTTCCAAAGCAGAACCATGAATATAATCCAGTAAGTAAATATAAACTCCTTTCTAAATATGCCAATATAATTGGGACATGGAAATCTTAGAAATTTTTCATGGACATCAGTTCCTATGGGTACATCTTAGGAGGCCAGAGATCAAGAGAATTAAGGGAAGGAAGAAGCTGCAGGGGCAAGGAGCTTATCAGAACACTGATAACCATAAACCAAACTCTTTAAATTATTATCTCACTAATGAACAGGGTTTATTTCTGCAATTCTGGAAAGAAATCTCCTTGTTTCCCTGGCTGAACACTCAGATTAATCCTAATGCTTAACTTCAACATTTTTCTGAATTTTATAACTTTACATGTTTTCATTTTGGAGTCATAAAAGAGTGTCTGATATTTTCCTCTCAATATCTTTTACAGTGCATTTGTTTTTAGTCTCCTTTTCTTTAATCTAAATAGTATTGGCTCATTTCTTCTCTACATGCTTTTTTAACCTCCAATCATTCTATCCCTATTTTTTCCTGTACTCAAAGACATCTAGCCAATTCTTCAAAAGCAAGATAAAATAATAATAATGTATTATTATTTTTTAAATTCAGTGCCAATTAATACTTGCTTCAATTTTTTTATGTTTAAGTCCTTTGATTTATAACATCTACCACTGAAAGCAATTTGACCTTATTTTTTAAAAGAAACCTACTGATTGTATAAGAGAAATACTGTTTTCCCAGAATTCTGCTAATTTTTCAACAAGCACCAAAGCCTTCGTGATGGCATTTATTTTTCTTCTTAAATCCTTGTTTTTTATGGATTGCCTTTTTAACGTGTTAGGTGTCAGAGATTTTCTCTTCTGTGAAGGCTGAATGGGATTCATGAGAGCTTCATGTGTGTATTCATGATACACACAATTCTGGAAGGGAGCAGGAGGCAAAAGGGATTGTGGAGAGAAATTATGGGCAAGGGAAATGGTAGAAAACAAGTTGTTTAAAGGAATTTATTGGACAATTTATTGGCAAAGCTTGGCTTGAGTCATTCACAAGATTAGATGTAGGGGGGGTTAGAAAACCGCAACTTCAGTAGAAGTTGACAATATGAGGAGATAGTCAAAAAATCTAACCCAATTTTAGGTTATGCTATTTTAAGGATAGTTTCAAGTACAGGAAGGTAATGACCCTAATGGCTTCTGCAATGAGTAGACCCTACACAAAGTACAACATTAAGTTATAAGTACCTAAGTCATTTTATAAAGGTAAGGCAGGATAGAGAGAAAATTAAATTTTATTACCACCACTGGACTAACCTATATAAACTAACAAATGAAATTTAATGCTTACATCAACCACTTGGTGTAGGTATTACTTTTCTCTTTTGTATATAAGGAAACGCAGAGAGATTAAGTGATAGAGCTTATAACTGAACTAAAATCTAATGCCTAAATCCATGTTCTTGCATTTTTAGTATTGAAAAATTAAACCAACCTACATACCCCAAAAAGATAAAAATATTAAAAAAATTATTCTAAATTTATGCAATAGATATATCAACACATCTCCCTTTTCAAGGGTTACCCTTCTCTAACATCCGTCGCACAGAAAAAGTATTGACTCATGTCCCCCCGCTCCTCAACTGATCAACTTGGAAGGGTGCCTAAGCACTCTGAGTCCTCATGGCTGATACCTGTTCTTCAATACCACTTAGCTCTCTGCTAGTCACCTTCTGAAACTTCTGGATATGGGGCCCTTCCTCTATATGGACAACAGCAGAAGGTAATTGAAGAGTAGGTCCATAAGACTATAAGGGGGTTTTCTCTTTTAATGAAAGTTTGGGCTACTTAAAAGGAATTATAATATAATACTAAAAGCTTAAAGCTATTCAGTAATTCTTACTGTTCCTTTATCCCAAAGGAAAAGAGCTCAATAAAGTAAACCTTCCCCAGAAAATTCCTTTGTGGCCATATCCCACCATGCTTCCAAACTCTAGCCTCCCTTCTTAGATGAGGTATATGGGCAGGAGAGCTTAAGTTAAAAGAGAAGATTATTTTAGCAAGTCTATCACAACTCTATAATATTAATAAGGAAAAAGCTTGTTAGAAACAATTTCTAAAGTGGCCCTCAATAGAAAGAATATTTCTATTTGAATGTGTTTGCTAATTTGTGGCCAATAGTTGAATAAGAACTCATTCATCATGAAATACATTTATTGAAAGTGAGGAGCATTTAAATAATATTCTACTATTTTCTCTTTCTTTCTTTGTGTTTGTCTCTGAACTTATATTGATTTTCTATTTATAATTTATAAATGCATAAATTTATAATGTTTAAAAACTTTTAACATTCTTTCTACTCTAAATTCTCTCAATTGTTACTTTTACTTCTAATTATTATTTATTAATGTCTATGACTTCTATGTCTGATTTCCTCTTAAAGTGTCTATTTTAGCTTTCTCACATCTTGTTGTCTTTAAATTACTTGAAAATGTCCTTAATATTCTCTTTAACCTCTTTGCTAGCATTTTCTTTTTCCTAGAAGCTATAAAAGATACAAGCTATTTTTACATTAACTTCCTAAATTTTGTATCTTCTATAACCATCATTCAAATTAATCCTATGTATATTTGTCAATGTGGATGTTTCTTTTCCTGTTGATTCCTGATCATTTAATTACAAAGACCTATTGGAAAATTCTGATCCTTTATTGGCAGAAATGCAATCTGCTTTGCTTTAGTTTTGGTGTCCTTTAGAATATCCATTAATTTTAATATTTCCTCTCAGTGCAACATAATAACGAGAGGTTTAATTCTGGAGAATTTGATTTATTAGAATCTAATGGCATTGAGACACTGTTGTATGTGATCTTGTGATTTCATATTGTAAGTTTTAATATCTTGTAAGCTCTAAGTGCAAAGCTTTCCTGATTGTAATAGACGTATCCTGATGTGAGGGGCTTTAGAGGTCATCTATTCACTTTTCCTGCTTTGGCAGGACATTAAGTATGTCACATTGGACAAACACCAAGCTACCATATCTCTGACGCTCTCAAAGGACATTCAAATTATAACTGGGTGATTTATAATTTTCATGTGTGTTATTGGATTATTTAGAATTTGACATCATAATATCTACATGTTTTTCATACTAAAATAGCAGATAATTTCAGATGACAGCCTGCCAAATTAATATTAGCATTCTGAGTATAAGATAGCCATTATGCCATACACTTTTTCACTTTCTACTCCTGAATTTTTTGCATCTCTTCTGTCCACATCTGTTGCATTTTTGTCTACCTATAAGTGTAAATACATCTTCCTCATTTTAGTTTGGTACATCTTGAAATTTTCCTGATTGTGAAGTCCTTCTGATAAAGAAACAGCAACATTAAATATTAGTAATGTAGGGTATTTCCTTTGCTAGTGTTGATTAACAGTGTTTCTTTCTACTACATTTCAAAATGCTAAGTAGGATATATGCATTAAGATATGTAATGACAGATATGCTATCTGAGGTGACAGAGTCTAAATCACAAATGTGAACTATAATTTCCCAATACTTACATTCTTTGTGATAATCTGGGACAAAAATCTGTAATTCCACACAATACCATGGGGCACAATCTAACCACTTTATTGCTTCACAGAATTCAGATTCAGATTGGCATTACCTCCTGTTTTAGTTCCCTAGGCTGCTTAAGCAAATATTATGAATGGGTCCATTTAAACAATGGGGATTTATTTGTTCATGCTTAAAGTCTGGGAAAATGTCCAAATCAAGGCATCATCAAAGCCCTGCTCTCTTCCTGAAGACTTGCTACCGGATATCCTTGGATCTTCTGCCATTTGATAAGACACATGTGGTGTCTGCTGGTTTTCCCCTTCTCTTCATTGATTTCGGCTTTTTCCTTCTATAGTGTTCTCTCTCTTCATCTGAATTTCATTCTCTCATAAAATTCTCCAGTAATAGGATTAAGATCCATCCTCCTTGATGTGGGACATATCTTAATTGATGTAACCTGATCAAAAGTTCCTACTTACTATAGATTTGCATCCACAGGAATGTATTAGATTTAACAACAGGTTCTCTGGGGTACATACAGCTTCAAACCACCACTGCCTAGAATGGAGACAGAGGAGAAAAAATCCCAGGATAGTGGAGAACTCTCTGAGGCAACTCAATCAGAAAGTGGGTAAACCTTAGAAAACTATGCATACAGTATGCCAATTGACTTCGGAGTCTAAAAACCAGATTTATCCACTTTGTGCCTATGAGTGGCAGAGAAACAGAAAGTCATTGGATTTTAAGGGAACCTATGAACTTAGACTGAGCTGCAGTTGACCCTAAAGGGCAGAGAATAAATCGTACAGTACCTTAGAAGTTCTCTATAATCAGGTACAAAGTAACTTTGAAGCCCTCTATGATTAGGTACAAACTCAAGAAAGGAATAACTGAGATAGAATGTCGATCCAGAATCAATGCAATTTAAGCCAAGTAAATTTATATTTTTCTTACACATCTGAGTGTAAAGTTTTATATTTACTCTCACTATTAGCTAGTTTTACTCTAGCTAATGTTGCAAGTGGGTAGAATGAAAAAAAGAATCTAATTGAGTGTGGTGGTTTGAAGCTGTGTGTACACTAATTATTTTTTTTTCTTAAATTAAATCTATTCTTGTGGGTGTAAATCCATCATAAGTAGGACCTTGTGATGAGGCTTACTTCAGTTAAAGTAAGTAAGTACTAAAGTCCCACCTCAGTCAGGATGAGTCTTACTCCTATTACTGGAGTCCTTTATAAGAGAATGAAATTAAGACACTGAGAGAGAAAGCCACAGGAGCAAGAAGCTACATCAATGGAACCTGGAAGGAAGGGAGAGACCAGGAGAGGCTACCCAGTGCCTTGCCATGTGACAAACTAAGGACCAAGAATTGCCAGCAGCTAGCCCAGAATACCACAGTCTTGAAGGAGAAAGAATCACCTTGATGATGCCTTGATTTGGACTTTCTTTTAGCCTCAAAACCATAAGCAAATAAATTAACATTGTTTAATCTAACCAATTTCATGATATTTGCTTAAACAACCTAGGTGTGCTGGTTTGAAATGATTTATGAACCCTAGAAAAGCCATGTTTTAATCCTAATCCCACTTTATAAAGGCAGCTGCTCTTCTAATCCTTATTCAGTATTGAATGTTTGAAACTGTAATCAGATCATCTCCCTGGAGATGTGATTTAATCAAGAGTGGTTGTTAAACTGGATTAGTTGATGACATGTCTCCACCCATTTGGATGGATCTTGATAAGTTTCTGGAGTTCTATAAAAGAGGAAACATTTTGGAGAATGAAAGCGATTGAGAGAGAGCCAGGGAAGAATGACATAGTCACGAGAGCCCACAAGTCAGTGACCTTTGGAGATGAAGGAGGAAAATGCCTCCGGGATGCTTCATGAAACAGGAAGCCAGGAGAGAAAGCTAGCAGATGATGCCTTGCTCACCATTGCCTTTACAGCCAAAAGAGAAACTGTGACTGTGTTCACCATGTGCCTTCTAGGATGAGAGAGAAACCCTGAACTTCATCGGCCTTCTTGAACCAAAGTATATTTCCCTGGATACCTTTGATTGGACATTTCTATAGACTTGCTTTAATTGGGACATTTTCTCAGCCTTAGAACTGTAAACTACCAACTTATTAAATTCCCCTTTTTAAAAGCTGTGCTATTTCTGGTATATTGCATTCTGGCAGCTAGCAAACTAGAACACCAGGTAATAAAAATACTAAGTGACCCAAGTTTTACTTATTTTTGGCTTAGGTGTGGGGAAATATGAAATGAATACCTAATTACTGGAATTAGTGCCAAGTGTTTTACCCATGATTATCTCATTTAATATACATAAGAGAACATTGTTGCTGTTTGACAAATGAAGACATGAGGCTTAAAGTCACAAATTTGTAAGTGGCTGAAATGTGATGTGAACTTGGAATCCAGATTCACTACACAAAATTCTGTTCTCACTCAAAGGTTTTGGTTTTTTTTTTTGCAATTTTATTGAGATATATCATATAATCATCCAAACGGTACAATCAGTGTTTCAAGTGTCACCATATAGCTGTGTATTTGCCATCACGATAAATTTTTAAACATTTTCATTACTCAAAAAAAATAAAACTAAGAATAAAAGTAAAAATAAAAGTGAAAAATAATACCCAAAACATCCCCTATAATTTTTTCTTTTTTTTCTTTTTCATCTCTACATATATTAGATAAAAGAAGTGTCAGTCACAAGGTTTTCACAATCACATGATCATACCTTAAAAGCTCTATAGTTATTCAATCATCTTCAAGAATTAAGGCTATTGGATTACAGTTCAACAGTTTCAGGTATGTCCCTCTAGCTACTTCAATACACCAAAAACTGAGAAGGGATATCTGTATAATGCATAAGAATAACTTCCAGGATGACCTCTCGGCTCTGATTGAAATATCTCAGCCACTGAAACTTTATTTTCTTTCATTTCTCTTCTGCTTTTTGTTCAAGAAGGCTTTCTCACTCCCACGGTGCCAGGACCGGGCTATCCCTGGGAGTCTGCGCCATGTAGGGTGGAGGGCAATGGTTGTGTTCTATCAGGTGCTGACATTAACTGAGGCAGAGCTTCCATAACGTGGTATGACAAGATCTCTTTTAATCCTGAAATTTTCTGAGCACTACTAACTCATATCCCATGCCCATAGATATGGTTTCTTATAACCTGTCTGTCTGTCAATTTTTCAGGCTATTTTTGCCTTTTCACTTTCCCCAAAATTTGTGTCGCTCAAACATTATCTTTAAATGGAAAATATCTAAATGCCCATTAACCAAGACAGAAATAGGAAGTTATCTTGTGAGCAGGGATTAGTTGAAATAGATACTTTTTAATAATATATATGTTGTTATATGTTTATAACAATATATATTGAAATATAGTTCATTCACTACAAAATTTGTCGTTTTAAATGGTAAAAATCAGTAGGTTTTAGTTTACTTATAGGATTATATCATCACAACTGTCTAATTTTAAAAAATTTGCATCCCCCCCAAAATTAGTATCATGCCTATAAGAAGTCCTTCCTTCTGTCCCTGATAACTACTAATCTACTTTCTGTCTGTATGGATTTTCATATTTTAGAACCATTCATATAAATGGAATCAAACACGTGATTTTTTTAGACTGGCTTCTTCTACTTGGCACAATATTTTCAAGGTTTATCCATGCTGTAGCATGGTCACTTAATTCTATTTTTTTGTTGAATTATGTTCCATTGTATAAATATGTTACATTTATCCATTCATCATTTGATGGACATTTGGCTTGTTTTCAATTTTGACTATTAGGAATAATGATGTTATAAATATGCATATGCAAATTTGTGTGTGTACATAATTAGAAGTGGAATTACTGATTCATATGATAACTCTATGTAAAACATTTTAAGGAAATATCAAACATTTTTTTTCCAAAACTGCCCATACCATTTTACATTACCTCCTGCAATGTATGAGGTTTCCATTTATTGTCTACCTTTTATATTATACTTATCCTAGAGAGTAGAAGTGGTAATTATTGTGCTTAGAATTTGTGTATTCTTATGAGAAGTTGTAACTTTACAGAATAATCATGAAGAAAATACAGTTCTTGTATAACCCTATAATTGTACTAGTAAGTACAATCTCTGTTTTACATTAGGGTTCACTATTTATGTTGTTTTATGTGTTTTTTTTTAATTATTCTAGCAACATATATACAACCTTAAATTTTCCATTAACTACCTTCAAATATATAATTGGTGCTGTTAATTGCATTCACAATGTTGTTATCATCACCACCATTCATTATAAAAACTTTCCCTTCACCCTAAATAGAAACTCCATACAATTTAATACTTAATGCTTAAAGTTTAAATTGTGTTTTCTTAATGACTGATGACATTGAGCATCTTTCTTGTGCCTATTGGTCAATTAGATAGATAGATAGATAGATAGATAAATAGATAGATAGATGATATATCTTCTTTGGAGAAATATTTATTCAAATTATTTACCCAATATATAACTGGGACTAGATTATTTTTCTCTTTAATATTAATGTATAAAAACCCTTATATATTCTGGATAAAATTCCTTTATCAGATATCTGTTCTACAAATATTTTCTCCCATTCTATTGTTTGTTTTTTTTGCATTCGTGATAGTGTTCTTTGAAGATAAAAAGGTTTTAATTTTGCTGAAGTCCAGTTTATTTATTTTGTCTTTTGTGCCTGTGCTTTTGATGTCATACTATTGTCTAACCCAAGGTCATGAAGATATATTTGTATGTTCTCATCAGATTGTTATAGTTTGGATCTTATCTTATTCTGCATACATACAGCAGTTGTCCCAACACCACTTGTTGTAAAGACTGTTCTGTATTAAATCGGCTTAGTATCCCTGTTGAAAATCAATTGACTATAAATACGAGAGTATTTATATGGACTTTAAATCCTAACCACTTTTCTCTATATCTATCTTATTTCAAGACTCCATTGTTTTGATTACAACGGTTTTGTAGTAAATTATGAAATTGGGAAGTGTGAGTCTAGGCACTTTGTTCTTTCTTAAGATTGTTTTGGCTAGTCTGGATCCCTTTCACTTCCATATGAATTTTAGGGGAAACTTTTCATTTCTGTATAAAAAGTAGCTGGAATTTTAAAGGATTTCACATAAACTATTCATCAATTTGTGGGAGTATCTCCATTTTAGCACTATTAGGTCTTGCATTCCAGAAATGTAATTATTAACTTCTCTTATTAATTAACACCTAAGCATTACTCTTTTTGATGCTATTATAAGGAAATTATTTTCTTAATTTTATTTTAGGATTATTCATTCCTAATGTATGGAAATACAGTTAATTTTTTTTTATGTGGATCTTGTATCTTGTAACATTGCTGAAGTTATTTATTAGTTCTATTTCTTTTTCAGTGTATTGCCAAGGATTTTGTATGCACAAGATAGTTTTAGTTTCCTAACAGCCAAAACAAATACCATACAATGGCTTAAACAGTGGGAATTTATTGGCTCACAGTTTTGAGGATAGAAGAAGTCCAAAGTCAAGATATCAGCAATATATCAATATTTTCTCCTAGAAGACTGTAACATTTGGCGGCTAGTTGCTAGGGATATTTGGTCCTTGGACAAGGTCCTTGGACTTGTCACATGGCAATGCACATGCTATTATCTTCTCCTTCTCTTCCAGGTTCCATTGATTTCAGTTTCTGATTGTTACCTGTGGCTTCTCTCTGTCTAATTTTCCTTGTTCTTATAAAGGACTCCAATAATCCAGAATAGAGTCTAACCTGATTTAGATAGGCCAAACCTTAACTTAAGAAACATTTTTAAGAGGTCTTATTTACAAGGGGTCATACCCACCAGAATCCAATCAAAGACCAAGAATATGTCCAAACTGGGCCACACAATTTAGTTCACATCAGAGATCAGGTCATTTGCAAATATAGATAATTTTACTCCTACTATTCCAATATGGATAACTTCTGTTTGTTTGTTTCTTGCCTAATTGCCCTGGCTAGAATCTCAAGTAGTGTTTCAATAGAAGAGCTTAGAGCTTATATACTTGTCTTGTTCCTGTTATTAGGGGAAAAACAGACAATCTTAAATCTTCTACTATGTTATCACTTGAAGACGTTTTGTTGAAATTCTTTACCTAATTGAGAAAGATCCCGTCTGTTCCTGGCTTGTTGAATATTTTTATCATGAAAGGGTGTTGGATTTTGTTGAATGTGTTTTCTTCTTCAATTAATAGGGCCATATAGTTTTGTCCTTTATTTTACTAATATAATATATTTCATTAATTGATTTTAATATGTTAAATCAACCTTGCATTCCTAGTATAAACCTCGTTTTCTCATGGGATATAATTGTTTTTATAAGTTGCTGGATTTGGTTTCATAATATTTTATTGAGAATTTTTCATCTATATACATTAGATATTATTTTCTAGGTATTGTTTTTTCTTCTTATGATGATGTGTTTGTTTGTTTTTAAAAGGAGATGACAATTGCTCTATCCTCTTCTATTTTTGGAACACGTTGTGAAAGATTTTATTAATCACTCTCTAGATGTTTGATGGAATTCATGAATGAAGGCTTTTCCTTGAAGGTAGTTTTAAAATTACTAATTCAATCTCTTTTCTTGTCATTGGTCTATTTAAGTGTTTTATTTGTTCTGGAGTCATTTTAATAATTTGCGTCTGTCTAAGAATTTGATCTAGTTTATGTAATTTCTTGGCATATACTTGTTCATAGTATTCTCTGCAATCATTATTATTTTTATTAGCTGAATGGTGATATCGCCTCTTTGATAACTTCTTTCAGTAATTTCATTCCTCTCTTTTATTTTTTGTTATCTAGCTAAATATATGTCGTTTATTCATATTTTCTTAGAACCAACTTTGATTTTGTTGAATTTATCTATTGTTTTTCTCTTCTCTATTTCATTTACTTCCACATTACTTGTTTGCATTTTCTTCCTGTTGCCTGTTTGGGGTTTCATTTTTGTATCTTCTTTTCTTGTTTCCTTAGGTGGAAATTTAGATTATTGAATTGAAAACTTCTTTTAGAGTATAGACATATAAAGTTATAAATTTCTTCTAAGCCCTGCCTTAGGTGCATCCCAACAATATAGTATGCTGTATTATCATTTTCATTAATCTTAAAGTATTTTCTAATTTCCTTATAAATACTTTATTTTTTGACCAATTGGTTATTTAGAAATATGTTTTTTTTAATTTCTGCATATTTGTGAAATTTCCAATTTTCTTCTTTTATTGATTTCTAATTTAATTTCACTGTACTTAGAAAACATTCTTTGTGGGATTTCAAATACTGTTTGAGCATTTGTTAACTTATTTTGTGACCTAACATGGTTTATCCAGGAGAAAAAAATCATGTGAACTTGAGAAGGATATGCATTTTCCTGTTTGGGAGTGTTCTATAAATGTGTGTTAGGTATGCTGGGCTTAAAGTGTTCTTTAAGTCTTCTATTTCTTTGTTTATCTTCTACCAAATTTTTAAAGCCATTATTGAAAATGGAGTATTGAAATGTTTAGTTATTATTGTTGAATTGTCTATTTCTTCTGTTATTTCTTTCACTATCTTTAAATCATTTTTATTACATTAATGAGCAACACACTAGTATTATCTTGTTTTATCAATTGAGACTAAAACTAAGCATACACTAAATTTGTCAAAATGATATTGTGCAAGTCAAATGTAAAGAAAGAGTATGCCTCTTGTAAATACCGCCCATTCTTTGTGTGCCTACCATATTTGGATTGACATTTATTTCAGACAAAAGTATGTTTGTTGCCCTATCTTTGACTTATCTTTCAACCAAATGTAAATATTTATAATAATTGTGAATAAATGTTGACATTCCTTTGGGTCCTTAGGTTATCTATATCCAATTTTCTATATCAAGCAATACCATAACACACAGAAGATAATGCACAAAAGAAATGGTGTATTTCCAAGGAAGAACAGGTGCCATTTGGCTTTGCCACATTCTATAGTGATCAATTTTCCCAATAGTCCATTTTTCCTGTGTCCTAGTTCTCAAATACCTCCTGACCTCTTTGTATAGATATGTCAACTTGTCAGGTAGTATTTTGAAAGAAGCATGTTCCCCAGACTAAAATCTGTTTTTCTTAGGGAAGAGAATAAATTATTGGTTTTTTCATGATTACCATATACATGTAGCCCTATACCAATTACCAGTATTTTATTCCTCTTGCATGTTTACTAACTTGAGTATGAGGATATATGACTGTGCATTTGAACATACGTGGGTATGTTTATCAGTCAGAATCAACAAAGTGTAGCCATATTTAGACCAATATTTCGAGGACCTAGGATGAAGAAGCTAGAAGTTGCAGACATATTGTTCATAAAACATCACACCTTAGGGTATGTGAATATATCTCAATAAAATTGCAATTTAAAGTTCAGGTCTTTATTATTATCTTTGTTTACATTGAGGAAATGAAACTCTACTGGGAAGACATAATTTGTATCTACAATGGAAATGAGAAAACAATTGAACAGTTTACCCCATATGCAACTAGCAGTCCCATTATAACGTAGGCCAAAGCCCATGGATTGAATACCTGTCATGCGCCAGGAAGTCAGGATAGAGAGATGAATAAGACTTGGGCCATGCCTACTGGGGGCCATAGATACATGAATGAATAATTATAATACAATGTGAGAAGTGAAATGACATCAATACAGTCAAGAAACTATGGGATCACAGAGAAAGAATTCTTAACCTAGCCTAAGGATGAAAGCTATCCTAGATCTCCCAAAGAATATTTAATGCTAAAGCTGTGTTTCAACAGAGAAGTGCTAAATTCAGTGGACAACTGGTCCTAATTAGAGCCTTACTTTAAAAAGCATAATGTTTAAGAATGCTCAATACTAAGCTTTTTTTTGTTAGTTGCAATGTGCTGAAGAGTTTGTCCCACTGTTTTTCTACATTCTAGTGTTGCTGTTGTTCTTATGATAAAATCATAAAGTTAGTCTTTCTAGGCACGTTAAATGTTTGTGCTACTTTTGGTTTTAACCAGATTAGGGTTAAGTGAAAATTAAGGACATCTCCATAATGCAAATAAAATTATTTCATGATTAAGACTGAAAAAGTCACTAAATAAGTTGTCCAAGGCCACAGAGTAAGTGGGTGGTCAAGCCAGGTTTAGAAATAAGAAATTCTTAATTCCTGTTGGGTTATATTTCCAGTCCACAATTGAGAAGAAGGGGTATGTTTATTTATTTTTCCCTCCTGGGATTGAAAATTGGAATGGCTATACCACAACCACCATTTGTTAGCTTCTCTTTTTCAAAAAGCATTTTTCTTAGTGGCACTAAATATTTCTGTGAAAGCCAGGTCAAAAATCATGGTAGTGTGTGACATCTTCATAACTTGAGGATATGTTTAGTTTATATCCAGTTCACAATTATACTTTCAGAATATGTTTTGGGGGATCTGAAGCAGCACTTCAGAAAGATCCCAGGGCTTTCAAAAGAGACTCTGGTGTATATCCTGGTACAGGTCACATAGCTTCCATGGAGCATGTTTTTTCTTCTGCAAGATGAGGGGGTTAGACTATGAAGTGTCTACTTACAGTGTTATAAATTCTGTGATTTCTATTTCTATTATTTGTTCACTGCCAGTCACTTCTAATCAAACTATAGCTTTCCTTAGCCTGGACATAACCAAGAAAACTTGCTTGGGTCAACTTTATAATGCCAATTTAGAGAGACATTCAATGCTAACTATTGATTTAAAAAGCATACATCTGCATAACTAATCACAGTACTAGAAAATTATTTCTTGAAACTTTTGTGTATATTTTAGTTATAAATATTACTTTCAACTATTTAGTTGTAAAAATTAATTTCAATTATTCTCATATTATTTTGCTGTCATGCTTTGATCAGTGTGCAGTGATTCAAGATATGTAGCATATGTAAAAACTAAGAGTCATGTGACTTTCTAAGAGAACTACTTGCCAAATAATTTTTTAAAATAACTGTAGGACTCCATCCCATGCCAGAGAACACCATAGAATAAAGAAGAAAACTCTTAAACAAACTATTCAATTGTCAATAATGAAACCAGAAATTGTAGAAGAATGGTTAGATATAATTGTTCTGTATCATAGGCACAATAAAAAATGATATAACCCACTGACTTCAGAATGTTCTTATATTAAGAACAATATAGGATTATAAACCTCCTTGGCAACATGGGACAGAAATCCTGGGATGAGCTGAGACTCAGCATCAAGGGATTGAGAAAACCTTCTTGACCAAAAGCGGGAAGAAAGAAATAAGACAAAATTAAGTGTCAATGGCTGAGAGATTTCAAACAGAGTTGAGAGATTATCCTGGAGGTTATTCTTACACATTATAAAGATAACTCCTTTATAGTTTATGGTATATTAGAGTGGCTAGAGAGAAGTACCTGAAACTGTAGAGCTGTGTTTCAGTAGCCTTGTTTCTTGAAGATGATTGTATAATGATAGAGTTTTTGCAATGTGACTATGTGACTTTGAAAACCTTGTGCCTGATGCGCCTTTTCTCTATGGTATGGACAGATGAGTAGAAATTATGGATAAAAAGTAAATAAATAATAGGGGGAATAAATGTTAAAAATACATTGAATAGAATGAGAGGGAGGGGTAAGAGGTATGGCATGTATGAGTTTTTTCTTTTTTTTTAATTTCTTTTGCTGGAGAGATGCAAATGTTCAAAAAAATGATCATGGTGATGATACATAACTATATGATGCTATTGTGAGCCATTGATTGTATTCATTGTATAGAATGTTTGTATGTCAGGAATATTTGTATGTTTGTTGTTTACAATAAAAATATAAAAAAAAAAAAAAGAAAGAAAGGAACAATGCAAAATGCCACAGAAACTGTTCTAACACACCACCTCGTTATCTCGTTTTATTTGCAACAGTGTCAAGAATGTATTATTATATACCTTCAACAGAGAGGAGGCTAAAATTTAGGGAGGCTAAGAAAATTGCCCAGGATCATACAGTTAGTGGGTTATGGAGAAGAGCTCAAGCTGAGAGAATTTTGCCTCTCAGCTTCAATGAAAGTCCACTGGTTTTGTTCTATCCTTCCGTCCCCAAGAGGACTGCTGCTTCCGTTGTAAACTATCCAGTGTGTGCCTTTACCACAAATATTTATTTCCTTATGCCATCTTCACCCACTTTATAGTGTTCATTCTTTATAGTCTGAAGCATGCTGTTTAGCATTGCTTGTAGGGTATGTCTAGCAGTGAGGAACTCCCTCAGCTTTTGTTTATCTGGGACGTTCTTAATCTCTCCACAGTTTTTGAAAGAATGTTTCATTGATTATAAAATTCTTAGCAGGACATTTTCTTTAAGCACTTTAAGTATTTCAACCTACTGTCTTGCCTCAACATTTTCTGACAAGATATCAACACTCCATCTAATTGGGACCCCTTAGATTTAACCTGTAGATTTTCTTTTATAGCTTTCAGAATCCTTTCCTTGTTCCATGCATTGTATTGTGTTATAATATATAACATGGTATAATTTTTCTTCATGACTATCCTGCTCGGGGTTGTCTGGGCTTTTGGATGTGCATATTCATGTCTTTTGCTAAGTTTGGGAAGTTCTCTGTTATTATTTCTTTGAATATTCCTTTTACTGTTTCTTCTCTTTCTTCTCATTTGGGGACTCCCATAAGGTATATATTGGTTTGCCTGACAGTATCTCATAACTGTCTTAGGTTATTTTCATTTTTAATAATTCTTTTTCCTTTTTGCTCCTCAGCCTGATTCATGTCAAATGTATTGTTTTTTAATTCACTAACTCTTTCTTCTGCCAGCTCTAGTCTGCTCTTGAATCTTTCCTGGGCATTGTTCATTTAGTTATTGTAGTCTTCAACTCCAGTGGTTCTGTTTGGTTCCTTTTTGCAATTTTTATCTCTTAACTAATACTCTCATCTTGCTCTTCATTGATTTCCTGATATCCTTTAATTCTTTTTCTGCATTTTCCTTCATCTCCTTGTTGTATTTTTAATTTTTTTAAAGGTTTTGTTTGGTATGTCCACATTCTATTAAACACCTCTTCATTGAGGCGTTTTCGACTTTTATCCTCTTCCTTTGGATGAGCCATCATTTCCTTCTTCTTTTTCCTGTGCTTTTTTGTTGCCCATTGTACATTTTCATATTTAAAAATGCTAACTCTAGGATTTATTTCCTGAGATGTCTTTTGCTTTGTCTTGTAACCAGCTGGTGATAAGAAAGAGGTTTCCTTGAGCGTCAGCATTCTTATCAGGAAATTCTATCCACGGTGAATGCAAAGTCTTGTCTTAGGCTTTTGATTTTCAGTTGTTTTGGAGTTCTTCTATTTACAGGACCCAAGAGACAGACTCCCTTTCCCATGAGTTTGAAGCTAGCAGGCCATTCTATCTACCTTTATAGTTTTTTACACTCCTTTCATTATCTTTAGCTGCTTTTGCCTGGAAGACACATTCTGGGAAAAAAATAGTCACCCCAGAAAGGGGTCTCCCAAGTCGGTCTTTCCCCACCCAAATAGGGCTAAGGATTCACAAAGAAGGTGCACACTGGCTCCAAAGTGTCATGGCTAGGGGATCAGAAACAGTGCCAAGAGCTTCTCAAGATGGCTCCCCAGAGTTGAGATTTCCTGGCCTGCCCAGCAAATGTATCCCTTCAAGTTACTGTCCCCTAGATCCCTGAGGGAGAACAGTGACATTGAGTCTCCAACACCACCAGCACTGTCAACACCACTGAAACAATGGCTGCCACTGCACTTCTTCAACTGGGTTGAAACAACAGCTGCTGCTACCTCTGTCTGCAGTGGGATCACAGAGCCTTGCCAACGGTGATCCAGATCTGCTAACCAAAACCATATTCAGTGATCAGCTGTGCCCACCCCTATTCTTGAGGAAGAGGATTTGTATGTCCCCTTCTGTCACCAGTGTGCAAGCCAGGGGCTGGATCCTACAATGCCCTGCCATGAGAGTAGGGGATGGGCACAAGTTGCTGTTGCATGAAGAAAGCAGTTTACTTCTTTACCACAATTTATTAGCTTATTCCTCCCACTCTTCCCTGGATGGTTTTCACTAACTTGGCCTCTGGAATTTCAAAATAGTTTTATGAGACACTTCCTTCCTGTTAAATTGTTGCTACTGAGTCCTGAAGCTCCTTCCTCCGCCCTCTTCCCACCTGCTTTAAGTTTTCCTTCATATATTTTGGGGTGCTGTTTTACAAAATGACTTAGGCTATTAAGGGTCAATTACCCTCCCATATAAATATGATGATTGGCTTTTCCATTTCTGCAAAGAAGGTTGTTGGAATTTTGACTGGGATTGTGTTGAATCTATTAATTTCTCTAGGAAGAATTGACATCTTAACCATAGTTAATGTTCCAATCCATGAACGCAGAATTTCCTTCTACTTATTTAGGTTTTCTTTGATTTCTTTTAGCAGTGTTTGGCCATTTCCTCTATACAAGTCTTTTGTATCCTTCATTAGATTTTTTCCTATATATTTCATTCTTTAGTTGTTATATAAATTGAATTTTTTCCTTGATTTTCACTTAGAGTTGTTCATTGCTTGCGTATAGAAATCCTATGGATTTTAGGGATGTTGATCTCATACCTTCTCACTTTGCTGAATTCACTTATTAGTCTAGGAGTTTTTGCTGGATTTTTCAGTATTTTCTGAATGTATGATTACATAATCTGCATATAGGAAAGTTTCACTTCTTCCTTTTCAATTTGGATGCATTTTATGTATTTTTCTTGCCTAATTGCTCAGGCAAGAACTTCCAGTACCATGTTGAATACTAGTGGTGACGATGGACAGCCTTGTCTTGTTGATGATCTTAGTAGGAAAGCTTTCAGTCTTTCATTGTTAAATAGGATGTTAGTTGTGGATTTTTCATATATGCCATTTATCACATTGAGGAAGTTTCCTTTTATTGCTAGTTTTTAAAGTGTTTTTGTGAAGAAGGGGTATGAGTTTTGTAAAATGCCGTTTTGTATCAATTGAGATGATTATGTGAATTTTCTCCTTCATTCTTTTAATATGTTGTACTACATTAACTCATACTTATGTTGAACCACCCTTGAATACCAAAGATAAATCCCATGTAACTATGGCTCACAACACTTCCAGTGTACTTTTCAATTTCATTTGTTAGCATTTTTTGAGGATATTTGCATCTATATTTAGAAGACATACTGGACTGTAATTTTCTTTCATTGTGGTGTCTATCAGGTGTTGGTATTAGGACAATGTTGACCTCAAAGAAAAAGTTAGGGAATACTCCCTCCTCCTCAATTGTGTGGAAGAGTTTGAGCAGGATTGGTGTTAAGTTTCCTGGAATGTTCGGTAATATTCCTCTGTGATGTCATCTGATCCTGGGCTTTTCCTTGATGAGACACTTGATTGCTGATTTAATCCCTTTGCTAGTTATTGATTTGTTGAGATACTCCAATTTTTAGATCAGCATAAATAATTTCTGTGTTTTTAAAAATTTTTCTATTTTGTCTAAGTTATCTAATTGTCACACCATAAATTCTAACATAAGACTGGGTAATATCAAAACTGATGCAGAACTCTATAAAACAGAGTTTACTTTTAGCCTGAAATAAAATGTTTTTTGCCTGACTGAAAGTCAAAACATATGTAATAGAAAGTGACTTCACTATTGAAATACAGTGCAGTTCCCTTCATAGGACTTGGGCAAATCATAAATACATTTCAACTCCACATCCTAATTTGGAACCACTTTGTGAGAGTTATTTCTTATTTTTAATAACACAGAATTGGGAGGCTAAGATAATGGAAACAAAATTGTTCTAATGGTAATAAAATATTTGTAAACTAAAAAATATTCATTTTGACTGCAGAGAAGAAATTTAAATGATTTAACTGCTGTGAGTAAAATTGAAATGGGACTGTAATTACTCAAATTTTCAGCCTTCCTTCTTTTATGAAGAGAAAGAACTGCTGCTGGTTTCCCCCTCACAGATACTTCTATCCTGCCAAATAAAAAGATTAAAAATATGTGCCAGCTGCAGGGAGAGTGAGCCTGCAGCAAATTAACAAAATACAGGTGCCACTTTTTCCAATCACTCTAACTTATTAATGTGGTGTCTTACAAATATGTATTTCATTAACTCTAAGTATGTACATGCAGGCTTTATCAGCCTTAAGTAAAAGCTAGACAAAACTTAATATTTTTTATAGTTTTGAAAATTCTGCTTCATTGACTATTTAAGAAACATTTTTAATCTGTTCTTAATCCCTCATCTGGCCATTGCTTTTTCTTTCCTTTCTGCCATTTAAAATATCCTCAAATCTTTGTCATGTGTAAGTTGCCAAGGATTATTTCAATAGCCACTGATTTATTATAGTTTCACTGGATCTGAAATTTAAGTGGTTAAATTATACCCAAGGAAGAAGAATAATAATACATATACTGACCTTTGCATTTACCCAGTCTCCTACAGATGGAATTACTAAGTTTGCTCTAGCTGCCAGGACAAATACCAACAAATGTTTGCTTAAACAATAAGCAATGATTGTCTTATGGTTTTGAAGGCTAGAAGTCCAAAATCAAAGCAAGGTGATGCTTTCTCCCTGAATCTGTCATGTTCTGGTGAAGGCAGGCCGGTTCAAATGTCAGTGCCCTTGAACTACTCCCATGGCTTCCTCTGACTTCTGGTTTCCATGTCGTTGCCTTCTCTGACTACATCTGAATTTGCTTTCTTTGTAAGCCCTCCAGTAATATGCATGAAGACCCACTTGCTTTAATGTGGTCACAATTTAACTAATAACGTTTTCAAAAGGTCCTATATACAAATAGGTTCACACCTTCAGGCATGTGGATTTATATTAAGAGCATGTCTTTTATAGCGTACATGATTTAATCCCTAACAATCTACTGCCTGGACCCCAAAAAGATGTATTCTTTCCTCATGCAAAATGCATTCATCCATCCCAATATCCCAAAAGTATCATTTAAGTGATACTACTAAGTCCAAAATCTCATAAAAATCAAGTATGAGCGTTGTCCATCTGTGGACAAAATTCTTCTCATCTGGGGGCCTGTGGAACCCAGAAAATAAGTTTTCTGCTTCCAAAATATAATAGTAGGTCAGGTACAGGCTAGATATTCCCATTCCAGATTGGAGAAATTAGAAGAAAAACAGGAGTGATGGTTTCCAAGTAAATCCAAAATCCAGCAAGACAAACTCCATTAGATTCCAAGGTCTGAGAGCCAACTGTGATCGATGTTTTGTTCTCCAGGCCTGCAAGAGTGGCAGCCCCACCATTTCCTGTGGCCATGCTCTTCCTAAACACCAAGGCCTGCACTCTTGGAGCACTGAGGCAGTGGCCACACTCTCCCTGAATACATGGGCACAAGGCTTCAGCAGAGGAGCTCCTGCATGACCTATCCCAACCCAATCATAAGTACACTTTCCACAAGGCCAAGGTATTAGCTCCATATGTGAGTACTTTCCTAAACTGATTCAATCAGAGTCATTACTTGAGGATTTGTTTTGTTGATGTTGTTGTTGCTTGTGTGTGTGTGTGTTTGCGTGTGTCTTCTAGTTGTAAAAATCCTGTGATGCTCACAAAGATCATAAAGCCATGGAGATTGATCTCAAGAACTTCCAGCAGACATTGTTTCATCTTACACAGCTTAGTGACTCGAGATATTGAAGTGCCCATGGAAAGAAAGAAAAGACAAGAAGAGAGGATACCTATTTCCAGTTCCTGCGGCATTTGGAGATGCTGTTGGGCCTCTGTTCCTGAGAATTGGTTCCCTATTTTCCCTCCAGTTTGGCAAATTGAATAATTTTCATTTTTAACTAAGCTAATTTTAGATGCATTGCTAAATTCCTTGTCAACTACCAGTCTGGGACCATTTGAGTTATATAACTACATAGGTGATCATTTGTAGTATTTTGGCAGTAATAGCCATATAACTTCCAATTTGGAGTTGATTATTCCCAGTGTCCAATAGAGGTAACACCAATACCCAATACTGTTTTTAAGTAACAAAATTTTTCCAACTCAAATCATTGGTTTGGTCTTACATGATAATTAAATATTTAATGTCATACTTCAAAATCTTTCAGGTTATGCCATCTCTGAATTAGTGACCCTCTCTTTCAGTCATATTGTTGTACACTGAGGTTTTCTGTATGATCAATTCGAATTATGAAACAGGTTCACTAATTTTATGCAAACAGGCCCATTAAAATTTTATGTTAAACCATACTTCCTAATCAGTTATATCCTAGGCATCATCTAAAACCATGACTTCTAGCCTTTCACAATAAAGTGTAATATGAATCAAACAAAAATAAACCTGTATCTCTGAGTTCTCTTTTATAGTTTCAATAAATTACAGTTTAACAACTCCACAACCAGCAGTAATTTAAAAAACATTCTCCTGTAATGTATTTATAAAGTAAGTTAAACAACACTACCAAAATGTTTGCAACTAATGGCTTTTACAGACACCTGAAGGTCTTACCTTAAAGATATACATCGCAGTGGCTAAGCAACATCATATATACTGTAATTGCCTACAAATAACACCATCACTAAGCACAGTAATAAGTAAAAATAATCAGAGAAGACTTCATGGGATAAATGGAATTGGATTTGCAATTTGATTTGAGCAGACTCTTGTTGGATATGTTTTAGGAATGGCATAGACAAGGATACAAAAGTTATGTTCAGGGAACTGTGTGGATAGATCAGTTTGGTTGGGTAGATCAATCTATTATATAAAGGATTACTAAAGAGATAAGGCTGAAAAGATGTACAGAGTTCAAATTGTAGAGGGATGTGAGTATCAAATGTCTTCTATCAGTCAGTGAAAGTCAGTTCATATATGCCATGTGTTAAGTCGTATGCTTAGCACTGATGCTGCAAAGTTAAATTTGATCTCTTACAGCTGTTAAGAGAATAACAAGTAAATACCTTGTAACGAAGTATACTGAAGGCTGGAAGGTTTCCTGGAGGCACTGATGTCTGAGATGAATATGGAGAAATAATAACAATAGGTAAAGAGGAGGCAAGATTAGAGGTGGGAGAGATATAGTGAGTGCCAGGAGGAGGGGGGGAAAGGAACAAACAGATCCAAAGAAAGCATGACATAAAAAAATTACCAATAATTCTATAAACTTGAAATTTGTCATGTGGAAACAGAATTCAGGAGAGACATTTGGAGATTGAATTATGATATCCCTCTATCAACAGGAAAAAAAAGAATAATATAAATTAATTTGCTTTGTTTTGTTCTTGCATAGTTAAAAATAATTCTGTGCATTTTCTTTCTACAGTCACCTTAGTTAGACAACATGCACTTCATGATATTCTTCCGTCCAGTTTATAGTCAAAGTATTAAAAATTGTTAATGTAGCCTAGTTTCAGTTTGAGCTCTCTGAGGGCAGGATCTCTATTTATTCTGTCACTGATGTATCTCAAGATCATAGACAAGTACCTGAAACAGATGAAGTACTTAAAAAATGTTGGATGGGTGAAATTAAGAACATATTAGTATATTTTCAGAAAGGTAAATTTTTCTTTTTATTTCGTGAGTGCATAGAAGTGAAAGAAAGGCTATCATTGATTTTCTAAATTCAGAGATTCAGAGGATTGAACTCGGTGGAAGAATAATATAGTTTTCTTTGTCCTCTTGAAATTACCTCTGGAAAAGGATCCTATGGAGCATAATTCCTTCCCACTCTGATTGTTCCATATTGTCTGGGAATGACTTCTCACAGAAACACACTGAACGTAAATGTGGCTTGCATAAGAATTTAGCCAGCTCTCAGCTCTTAGCATATTTAAATTAGTCAACTGCTTACTCTAAAAAGCACTGATGTGGGAGTACTCAACTTCTGATACATTTTGGTTAAGTACAAATCAGCTGCTAGCCTCCTGAGAGGAGTTAGCTTTTGTTTTTCATGAGTTCAAGCTTAAAATATGTAGATATTTATATTTCAAACTTTTGCAGCTATTTTAACAATTTCAAACTCATTTTTTTAACCCTAAGAGTGGGGGAAATGACAGCAATCTCTTTTGTATTTTGCTATGAAAAAATAAAGTCAATTTCTAAAGAACCATTGTACCTTGATCTGAATTGCAAACTATTCTGATAAATGGGATGAGTGAATTTATGGCTAAAATATCCAAAAGAGCAAAGGGTCATGAGACAGGAAATGCACTTCACCATTTAAGCATACGTGTTTCTCAAGTGTACTCACACTTTTCATTGTTTCCTTAGTTAATCAAAATACTTCACTTACTATGCGTAGGATACTATTCATTTTCTCTTTCTCAAATATAGAGGAAATCCTTTCACAAGTAACATACCATATCAATGAAGGAATACCTCTTTGAACAATCGGTTGTAGTATCTGTTGTTTTCCATTTATTTTCCATCTATTTCCTAGATTAGTCAACAGAGTTTAAACTATTCTCCGTCTCAATTTAACCTATGGTTTGAATATTATACTTTGTCTTAGATGTACATATAGCAATCAAGTTGTAATAAGACAACTATGACTTTACAAACACTTAGATGTAGGGTCCATATACCACTGCAGTGGTGCAGGCTCATTCACCAGACAAATCAAGTCATAATTACTGCGTGCCTATTAGGTACTCCAGACTGTGAAATGGTACTTAATGATTGATTTATAATGCTTAAATATAAAGCTCCAAATTTTTGTAGGTAACATAAAGTGGGATAGTAGAAAAGATGAGATGAGATGGGATAAGATATCAAATAAATATCAATAGCATCTAAACTGAGAGGCAGCATAGTCTAATGGCCAAACTGGACTGCCTGGGTTGGAAAGAGAGCTCTTCCACTTACTAGCTACGCAATTTTGCAGAGATGCTAATGAACTAGATGACCTGTTTTTGTTGCTTTAGCTTCTTCTACAAATATAATCCATATTATTTTTTAAAGGAGATGGACTGCTTAATTTTTAAGTAATCCTCTTTGAATATTCTTTTCTTAGATTTCTTGGACTCTTTTAGAGTCTCAGTTTTCTCATCTCTAAAATAGGCATAATTATTTTAAGGAGTTAAAACCTTAAAGTGTTTAGAACATTGTTACAAAAAAGGAAGGGCTCAATTAATGTTAGCAACCTCCAGGGCTGATCATTGCACTTCACTCATGGTAAGCGATAAACAAATATTTTGGGAGAAAAATAACACAATCCTTGATGAGAAGATATTAGCACCAGTTATAAAATTCATAGTTTAAAATTGATGATATAAGTCAATTACTCAGAGAACAATTCATCTTAGTGGTAGCATTAGACAGTAATTTCTTCTTGGTCTCCTGATGAAAACGGCGTTGCATGATGATATAAGACATCGAACCCACAACATCCTTATAATAAGCATAATGACAGCTTTGATTCTTAATGCTGATTGCATCATATCAGAACCTAAATCAGAAAGGCAATTTGGGAGACGCAATTTTGCAGAGATGCTAATGAACTAGATGACCTGTTTTTGTTGCTTTAGCTTCTTCTACAAATATAATCCATATTATTTTTTAAAGGAGATGGACTGCTTAATTTTTAAGTAATCCTCTTTGAATATTCTTTTCTTTTTATAAATGATGTTTTGAAAATGACTGGCAGAGCTTGAGATTGTACTCTTGGTAGAAGAAGCCTGGAGGCCTATTTACCCAACAAAATTGTAAGGGACCTAATAGAGACACTAGCCTAAGTATAAGACCACCCGAGCAATGCTCTGAAGTGATGGAGATAAGTATTTTCTATGGAAAATAAAGAAACAAGTCTTGAAGGCAAGATAATATCTTACTTGTTGCTTTATTCCTAGAACTCTGGCTAACAGAGGTTCTTTATATTTCTATTATATTTGGAACCAAGAACATATACTTGTTAAGTCCTTTTGGACTTAAGAATTCCTTTAATATATATCAGACAAAATATATTTGACAGTTCTGATGGTCAAATTAGAGAGGAGAGAAACCTCAACTCATGACACACAAAGTAGAATTTTGCATGATCCTTTGCTGAAAAGTTGTTATGAAGAGAAGTTGAACACTAATTGATCTTAATCATTTTTTTCCTAGCTTTTCTAGTCCTTTCAGGTCTAAAGATAGTGCTCAGGCATAGAAATGATCAGGCTCGAAACAAGTAAAAATAATTTTTTTTCAATTTACAATAAGCATTTTAAAACAAGTTTGATACAATAATGTATAGGGTAGCTAACTATTATGTAATCTATAATGCTGTCTCTAAACTGTTATGTGGTAAAATACATTTTCCCTATATGATTTCATATGGTACACCAAGTATTGATAAAAAATAAACCTGCTGAGAAGTTTCCTATTGGTAATATACTATATATATATATGTATATATATACATATGTTCTCTGAATGTACTCCTCACAGTGAAGCAATACTTTCATTCCTGTCCAAAACAGAGGCTTTTCAAAACCTGACATGAATCCTTGTATTCAGAACGCTATAAACAATTATCCAAGCCATAGGCTACAGAAAATAAATTAACTTTTAAAGATCATAAAAATAAAACCATGTGTCTAAGCATATGGCTTATTCGTTGGCAGTGTGAAGCTCATTGTAAGAGAAATCACTTCCAATTTGTCAGGAAACTGAATCAAATATTTCCTGCCATGAAAGACAAAGAGCCCAATAGCAGTCCCTCTAAGGCTTATGGCTAAACTCTCCCTTTGCAATTCTTACCGTCACTGATAGTACAGAGGTAAAAATCTAAATAAATGTGAGAAATAAACATTGCAAAATCAATATTAAGAGGAAATCTATACCCCGAATGGATGCTCTTATCCTACCAGGAAAGAGATTGAACCATATTGGTAATTAACATCTTGGGCAAAGACTAGAATAAAAATGGTGCCAGGAATTTAACCACAGAACATCTGTACATCCTTCCATTAATATTTTTTGAAAGTTTTTAAGCCATCTGGTTCTATAGTTAGTTCAACCCCAGAGGGAAGAAATTCGGAGATTCACATGCCACTTCTCAAATATTTTCCGCCAAGAAGTAACATAAATTTCATTTATATATTAGTCAGGTAAGTAGAATTTTCCCATCCAACTTCAAAACAGCAAGGAATTGTTATCTTCCCACATACTTGGAAGAAGAAGGAGGCTAGATATCAGTGTACATAGCTTGATGCTATGACTAAATAGGACTTTGGGGTTGGGGAAATAGATAAATCCACCTCCACCTCTCCAAAGTACATAGTTAGAACCTTGAATTAAAAGAAAGTGGAGTAGCTGCTTTAAAAAAGGACTCAAAATATGTATACAATTGTGTATGGACTCAATGACTTTGAAGGGACTTAAAGTAAACTGTGTGTTGAGAAAGGCCTAATTGTGATGAGGAGCAATGAAATCCCTGAAAGGAAAAAAGGCATGTTGGAGTCAGTCTCAATAATCAGAATAACAGAGGGAAATGAAAGCTTCACACATGGTTTACTGATTGTTCCATTATAAGCATGAATTTACTCTATAATAAAAATACTCATTTTGTTTTTTAGGTTTCTGGAGTAGCATAAATGTTCATGGAGTCAAATATCAGTTTTTCACATATTATACCAAGAAGTCTAAAGATATTGCCTTACATTGCTTCAGAGCAAGAAAAATGCATTTGCTTTTCTTATAAAAAATTTAATGATAACTGCTTATCAAAACTGATCCAATATGCTTTCAAATATATGAAAACTCATGTTAAAATTCACTTCAGTCCATGTTCACTCAACATTAAGGCTCACTTATTTTGATTTCTAAAATTTATTTACAGTTTTTTTTCAAAATTGCAAAGTATCAGAATACAAGTCCTGAGAATAAAATAGAATATTATTCTTCTAAGTGTGAAGATCATGTTAAATATAATACATAGTAGAAAACGTTTCCTCAAACAGCTATGAAATTTCAATGACTATTTTTTCTCTTAAAAGCTACTGTAAAAATCCTGGGAAAAACAAGTGAAAATAATCAAGTGTCTAGATGAATAATTAGATTATAATCCTCAATGTGAACTTGTGTGTCCATTTCTTTTTGAAATGTAATTTCATGGAAAAAGCAGCCGAAATTCTATCATACTCCCAGGTGAGGAAAGAGAATAATCCCTTAAATCAAAACATAAGAAATGGATTTAGCCTCAAAGATAAAGAGATTTATAAATCTCTTAGCTCCTGTTTCAATGCTTCCAAATTTTCAAATGCAAGAGAAAAATTAAGCAGTTAAAATCTTCACAAGATAGATAGATAGATAGATAGATAGATAGATAGATAGATAGATAGATAGATAGATAGATAGATAGATAGATAAAAAGGATGGATAAATAAAACAAAGGCTAAATTTCTGTAAAATATTAAACTACTGCAAACTTTAGGGCTGCATATAAGCTACCTCTCCATAAAATTCAAATGATGACAGCAGAATTAAAATACTATTTCCCATACCATCAAAATAGCATGATAAATATACAAGTCACTTCTGTGTTTTTCTGTTAAAGACATAGCTATTCAGAGAACAATTGAGAACTGAAGCAAAGCAATAGCGTTTCAGACGGGACAGGATGGAGGGAGGGGGAAGGTAGGAAGACTTGAACAGTCCAGTCCAAAGACTTTCACCAGACCTAATTTACAATCCCTACCCTCCAAGAATATCCTCTTTATGTTTTCATTATATAAAACTTTTTTTGTTAATTTGTACAGACCAATGTTTACAACGAAGCTGCCACTTTCAAAAAACCTTTAATACAGTCTTTAAAATGTCTCCTTATGGTGGTGCAATGGTGGATTAGTGGCAGAATTCTTATCTACCATACCGGGAACCCGGGTTCGATTCCTGGAACCTACCCATGCCAAGAAAAAAGTAAATGTCTTTTTAAAAATATGATGGAGGTACACAATTTAAAGGTACCATTAAAAAGAGTTAAAGATTCAACAAAAATAATATGTCAATTAAAATAAAGAAGTGATAGTTGCAGTTTGTGAATAGTCACTGTTGTTCATACTTTTTTAGAATTGTGTTAAATCTTCTTCATATAGGTCATTATAACAAGTTATTTTCTCCGTGTCTTTCTTTACTGAAACAAATGGACTTAAAGCTTATGGAATTTAAGTCAAATATCTAGAAGTATCTGCTTATGAAAGGATTTTTTAAACCCTGAATGTCAGCTTGGGAAATCTTTTTTTTCTGCTAGCCTTTAACAAAATGATGGAATGGTTTTGTCAGCTAAATTTCGCTAAAGACAGAGAAGATAAACTAATTGGCATTTTTCAACATTTTTTCAAGGACTCATTTTCTCTGATTTGGCGATTATGTAATTAGGTCTTTGTCATAAATAGTTCCTTTGTTGTCTTTCCTGTATCCTTACCACCATCACTCCAGCTAATTCTTAGATTTTCATCAAAGACAATTTCAGTATAGAAGAGAAAAAGAAATTCAAGTTAATAAGAACTTCTATGACTGTCAATTAATACTTTTCAATGATTAAAATAATTGAAAATCCACATTCATTTTATGTAACTCATTTTTTATTATACTTTTCCCCACTTGGCTGCCCTATCCATAATTTTCAAATAAAGTATATATGAATTGGGAGATTTAACTTTGCACTTCACAGTAACTGATTTCCAGAGAAAGCTGAGTAATTTTGTATACAAAGTTGCTGCATATGTATTTCACTTGAGAATTTTGGAAAATCTTCTGTAATGCTGAGTTGAGTTGGGCCTATTTAAATTGGTTTGGTCTCAGCCTTCACGAATTTTCTATTTGAGTCAGTGATTTTCAAAGTCTTTTTGGGATTTTTGAAAACTTCCCCTCAACCTTGGGAAGGAATTTTGTTTGCCAGAGCCTTGAAAATTATTTTATTTCAACCTCAGAGTGCTAAAGATTTTTATCAGGCATGAAGAACAAACTTATTTATACTTATTAAGATGACACCTGATTTCAACAGAAAGGAAGATATTCTCAACATTTTTTTTGTGTGTGGTCAACTATTAAGTATAAATATCTGTATTTTAAGAATTCTTGGGTGACCAATTGCAATGCAGTTTATAGTGGGGAGTTGCATTATTTCAAATATCATATGTAATCCTTAACTATGACCTAAATTTTCACTCCTGAATGAGGTGAATAAACCTATTCCACAAAATTCTCCCTGCAATTTAGACTCATAATAGCCATTTCTTTTTGGTTGTGAATTTCAGTTCAGCTGACACATATCATATTTAAACTCAAAATCTTCTTTTCTTTGTCTCTGGTGAAAGATCTCAACTGCTATTTCTCATTTTGACTTTCATAAATCTATAATGAATCTTCTTGTGTACTTCCTATGTAACAAAACATTCAGCAAACGTTCAATTTTGTCATTATTTCAACTCAGAGAACCACATTTACAGTTGATCTGGAATAAAATGCTTACCCTGACTGTCCCCAGCCTGAATTTTATGTTCATTTTTTAATTCCATTTTAAACTTCACTACTCTGTGCCTTTGTCGTAATTATAAAATGGGTTACTAGACTTTAGTGTTCTATATTATATTTAGGATCATGCAACCCATTTTCCGTTTTATAATATGTACAGCTGCCAAATTAAACCCAAGTAGATTGCAAAGTAAGCATGGCACCCATTAGCCTAAGTTGTCCCAAGGCAGAAGGGAAAAAGGAAGACTTGTGCATGCCTTCCTGTTTCTATAAGAAATTTTGGATGCTGTCCTTAAATACAGTTTGTCAGTCTAGAATGTCATTCTTAAAAGTGACATGAGTAGTGATAGAGATAAATTTGGGAGAGGCTAGAAATAGAAGAGAAAGAGAAGCAAAAATACCAAATTGACCATGGCATGCCTCCTTGGTGTCTTCTTCTGCCACAGACTTAAATCACTATTTCAACAAGCAGCATATGAGTATGTAGACAGAAGTAATGAAAGGAGTATAAAAAACCTTTGAGGCAGATAGTGTGGGGCAAAGGCCTGTTCACTTTAAACACTTAACCCACATACACAGTACTGTCAGTACATCTGCTAGACTATCTGCTGGGAAACAGAGCTCACAAACAAACTCCTGTAAACAGGAGAACACCCAATTAGCAAATATAAGCTCAGAACAAGATAGAGGCCCAAAAGATTGTGAAAACCCTGCGTAGTGCATTCACTATGTGTGCTGGTTTGAAAGGATCATGCACCCTACAAAAAGCCATGCTTTAATTCTGATTCAATCTTGTGGAGGCAGCTTCATTTAATCCCTATTCAGCATTGTAGGCTGAAAACTTGATTAGATTATAGCCATGGCAATGTGTTTATTCACTTGTGGGTAATAACCTTGGATTAGAGGGAGCTGTGACTCCACTCATTCTAGGTGGGTCTTGATTAGTTTATTGGAATCCTTTAAAAGAGGAAGCATTTTGGAAAAGTCTTGAGATTGAGAGAGGAGAGCCAGGACAAAGCGGTAAGAACCATGAGAATCCACATAGCCAGAGACCTTTGGAGATGAAGAAGAAAAATGCCCCAACAGGAGCTTCATGAAACAAGAAGCCTCCAGATAAAGCTAGCAGACATGTGCCTTTCCAGTTGAGAGAGAAACCCTGAACTTCATCGGTCTCTCTTGAGTGAAGGTAACCTCTTATTGGTGCCTTAATTTGGACATTTTTATAAACTTCTTTAATTTGGACATTTCTGTAGCCTTAGAATTGTAAACTAGCAGCTTATTAAATTCCCTTTTTTTAAAAAACCATTCCACTTCTGGTGCATTGCATTCTGGCAGCTAGTAAACTAGAACACCTGTATGGACCTTACTGAAGGATGGTTGAAGCTAAAGAAAATCTTTTTTTAATCACTAATGGTTAAAAGCCAAGAAATAGACATCTCAGGGAATAAATCCCAGAGTTAACATTTTTAAATATGAAAATATACAGTGTGCAACAAAAAAAGAACAAGACAAACAAAAAAATAGGAAATGGTAGTCTATTTAAAAGAAGAGGATAAAAATCCAGGAAACACCAACAAAGAAGGCAAGAATGAGGACATACCAAGCAAAGCCTTAAAAAAAATGACCTTAAAAATACTCAGGGAGATGAAGGGAAATATAGAGAAAGAATTAGAAAGTGCCAGGAAAACAATGAATGAACAAAATGGAAATCTTAGTAAAGAGATAGAAATTTTAAACAGAAACCAAACAGAACTACTGGACTTGAAGACAAAAATAACTGAAATGAAAAAGGCCCAGGAGAGATTCAAGAGCAGATTAGAGCTGGCAGAAGAAAAAATCAATGAACTTGAAAACAAGACACTTGAAATGAGTTAGGCTGAGGAACAGAAAGAAGAAAGCATCATTAAAGTGAAAATATTTGCTTCCCATTGCCTGCAATGCAAAAATAAAAAGTGAAAATAGCTTAAGACACTTCTGAGATACTATCAATTATACCAGTACACACATTATGGCAGTCCTACAAAGAGAAAAAACAGAGAAAATGCAAAAAAGAATGTTTAAAAAAATGACAGAGAACTTCCTAAATTAGGAAAAGATGTGAATATGCACATCTAAGAAGTACAGAGAAGGCCAAGTAGGATTAACATGAAGGAAAACATACCCCATCATATTTTGGTCAAACTGTCAAGTTCAGAGGACAAGGAGATAGTCTGAAAGCTACAAGAGAAAAACTACATGCTTATAAACAGGAGGCCCAATTAGACTAAATGTACATTTCTCATTAGAAACCATGGAAGCAAGAAGGCAGTGGGATGAAATGTTTAAAATGCCAAAAGAAAACAATTGTCAGCCAAGAATTTTATATCTGGTGAGACTCTCAAAAATGAGGAGATTAAGACATTCCATGATTTAAAAAGCTGAGGGAATTCATGAGAACTAGGCCTGACCTAAAAGCAATGCTAAAGGGAGTTCTCCGCATTGAAAGGAAAAGACACAAGACAGTGGTTCAAAGCAGCAGGAAGAGATAAAGAACTCCAGTAAAGTAAATTTGGATAATTATAAATGCCAAACCTATTGTATTGCATTTTTCTTGTAACTCCACTTCTTCCTTTCTAAAGGTGCTAAAACACAAATGCATAAATCTATGTTTTCAGATATACAATATACAAAGAGATAAGTGATGACAAGTACAAAAAAATGGTGGGGTACACAGAGGTATAGTAAAAGGGTATATGCTTGCTATTGAAGTTAAATTGATTTCAAACTAAATATGAACGTTATATATTTAGAATGTTACATTTTGACCATATGGTAGCCACAAATGAGAAGTCACTCAATATTATAGAACACAAAAATCAAAAAAAAAATGAACATATGCATAATATAAGTGAAGGGCAAGAAAAGGTATAAGAGTTAGAAAGACTAAATAGTAAGATGACAGAAGAAAGACCCACATTATCAGTAATGACTTTACATGTATATAGATTAAACTCTTCAGTCAAAAGGTACAGATGGAGAGAATGGATAATAAAGAAGGATCCAACTATATGCTGGCTGAAAGAGACTCACCTTAAATTCAAAGATACAAGTAGTTGGAGGGTAAAATGATGGGAAAAAGATATTCCATGTCTTTCAGTTTGCTCAAGCTGCCAGAATACAATATACCAGAAATGGATTGGCTTTTATAAAGAGGATTTATTAAGTTACAAGTTATAATTCTAAGTAGTATCCAAATTAAGGTATCAACAATAGGATACCTTCACTTAAGAAAGGCCATTCCCATCAGGGGTTTCTCTGACAGATGGCAACATCTGTTGGTCCTTTGCTCCTGGGTTTTGTTGCTTTCAGCATCTGGTTCCAGAGGCTTCCTCTCTGAGCTTGTCTGTCTCCAAGCATCTCCAAATGTCTGCTTTGTGTGTTGATTCTTTTAAGGACTTCAGTAAACTATTTAAGACCCACCTTCAATGGATGGGGTCTCATTTCCATGGAGATAATCTAATCAAAAGGGCCCACCCACAATCAGGCATGTCAGAACTCCATGGAAACAACCTAATCAAAAGATCCCACCCATGATAAGCCAGCACCCATAAGATTGAATTAAAAGAGCATTGCTTTTCTGGGGTACATAGCAGTTTCAAATCAGCATATTCCAACCTCTGGACCCCCAAAAGGCATATTCTTTCCATTGACAAAATACTTTCATTACATCACAATATTACAAAAGCCTTAAACCATTTTGGAAACAATCCAAACACAATACAAAGTAAAAAATAGCACCAAATCTCATCAAAGTCAGTTACAGGCATAGTCTGCCCTAAGACAAAATTATTCTCTGGTTGTAGACCTGTGAAACTCAGAATACAATATCTGCTGCCCATATACAAAGGAGGGACAGTCATAGAATAGACATTTATATTTTCTTAGGAAAAAATTGAAAGAAAAAGTGGTCAGCAGACCCAAACAATTTCAAAAACCATCAGAGCAAACTCCACCAGATTTTAAGTTCTGAGAAACATTTATAGAATAATGATTTCTCCTTGGGAATTGAGAGAGTGACAGTTCCACCCTTTCCAAGGGCTTAAGCATTAACCCTGTTCTCTTCAAACATGGGATGAGGACTGCAACATTGGGGAACATTGGAAGACTACCTTATTCATGACCCCAATCTGTCCAAACACCTGGGTGGCACTAAGATTTTCTACCCTTTCCAGGGCACATACTCAGAACAATGCGGTGGTGGCCAGCAGGGTCTCCCAATCTTCAGGGAATTTTTCTCCACTCTCTCTGAGGCCTGAAGGGGAAACACTCTTCCTGATCAATGTAGCATAAGGCCCAGCAAACTCACCCACTCTGCTTGTGTGGTTGGTTCTAGGCTCCTGGTCCAAGATTTCTTGGCTTCAGACCTTAGCTTCCATAATTCTGCCTTTGAAGTAACTTTTCTTTCACTCTGTCCCTTTTCTTTCTCTGTTAGTCCAGACTAGCAATGGTTCCACTTTTACAGATTCCACAAAAAAAATTTGTGGATTTGGCATGCAGCATACAGGAATCAACTCCATCAGACAATAGGACTTTCCACAGATTCTTTCTGGATAACTCCATCTCAAATATTGTTTGTTCTGTAATGTCTCACTGGTTCCATATTTTTAAAAATCCTCATGAGGTCACTAGCCTCTGGGATCTCACTTTCAGGAAGCTCAGAATTTTCCAGACCATCACTTTCTGGTTTCTTTATACACAAGAGTACAGTTCTCAGCTTATCCCTTTCCCATTGGATTTTAATATAAGCTGCAAGGAGTAGCCAGGCTGCATTTCCACATTTAGTTTGGAAATCTTTTCAGCTAATTATATCAGATCATTGTTTTCAAATTCTACCTTCCATCCAACACCAGGGTTCAATTTTTCTAAGTTCTTTCCTACTTTAAACAATCACCTTCCTCCCAGTTTGCAATAACTCATGCATTATTTCTGTCCTAGCCTGTATCAGAGATATCTTTAGAGTTCACATATCTACCAAAAGTCTGTTCAAAGCACTTCAGGTGTTTGCTATTCAATTCCTCATAATTTTTCCAGAATCTTCCCCTCATCAATGTAAAATGCTGTTCCAAAATGTTTTGTATTTGCAAACCACAACACCCCACTTTTCTGGTACTAAAATCTGTGTCAGTTTACTAATGCTGCCAGAATACAATATACCAAAAATGGATCGACTATTTTATAAAGGGGATTTATTAAATTACAAAAGTTACAATTCTAAGTCTGTGACAATGTCCAAATTGAGGCATCAACAAGAAGATACCTTCATTCAAGAAAGGCTAATCCCATCCAGCTTCTTTCTATCACATGGGAAGGCCAATGGCAATGTCTGCTGGCCCTTTGCTCCTGGGTTTTGTTGCTTTCAGCTCCTAGTACCAGAGGCCTCCTCTCAGAGCTTCTGTCTGTCTCCAGACTTCTCCAAATGTCTGTGTTTGCTCTTTGGGTCAGCTCTGTTTACTCCAGTAAACTAATTAAAACCCACCTTGAATGGGCAGGGCCACATTTTTGTAGAAATATTCTAATCAAAAGTTTCTTCCAATAATGGCATGGGTCACAGTTCCATGGAAGCAACCTAAAATGATTCATCTCACAATAAGTCTGTACCCACAAGACTGGATTAAAAGAACATGGCTTTTCTGGGGTACACAATAGTGTCATACTAGCACACCATTTAAGTAGTAAACAAATAAGAGGTACTATGGCTATACAAATATCAGATAAAGTAGTCTTTAAGTAAAAAATAATTATTAGGGACAAAGATGATCATTATATACTGCTGAAAGGGAAAAATCAGCAGGAAGATGTAACAATTATAAACAAATAGGCACCTAATGGCAGAGCCCCAAAATACATTGGGTCACAAAACAAATCTCAATAAATTCAAAAATATTGAAATAATACAATATATATTCTCTGATCACAAAAATAATGAAGCTAGAAATCAATAACAGAGGGAGAAATGGAAAATTTGAAAGCATGTGGAAATAAAACGAGATACTCTTAAACAACCAATGGGTTAAGAGGAAATTAGAAGCAAAATTAGGAAATATCTTGAGGTGAATGAAAGTGAAATACAACATACCAAAACACATAAATGCAACAAAGACAGTGTGAGTAGGAAAATTTATAGCTCTAAATGCTTACATTAAAAAAGAAGACTTCAAATCAGAGATTAAACTCAAAACTGGAGACACTATTAAAATAAAGAGTAAATCAAACCCAAGCCAGCGAAAGGAAGGAAATAAAAGGATCATGGCAGAAATAAATGGCATATAAAGAAAAAAACCAAAGAGAAAATCAACAAAACCAAAATTTGTTTCATGGAAAACATCAATAAAATAAACAACTTTTAGCTAGACTGACAGATATAAAAAACAGGCTACAAGTCATGAATGTCAGAAATGAAAAGTGGGACATTACTACAAATCCCACTGAAATAAAAAGATTATAAGAAAATACTAGGAGCAACTGTATGTGAATAAATTAGATCCTAGATGAAAAGGACAATTTATTAAAAACACACAAACTACCTACACAGACTCCAGAAGAAATAGAAGATCTCAACAAACCAATTACTAGTAAAGAGATTGAATCAGTAACCAAAAACCCCCCATCAAAGAAAACCCCAGGACCAGATGGCTTCACATGCGAATTCTACCAAGAATTCTAAAAAGACTTACCTCCAACTCTGCTCAAATTCTTCTAAAAATATGAATAGGAAGGAATACTTCCCAATTTAGTCTATGAAACCAACATAACCCTCATAACAAAGCCAAATAAACATACCACAAAAAAACTACTGGTCAATATCTCTTATAAATATAGATGAAAAATACTCAACAAAATACTATCAACCCAAATCCAACTGCATTTTGAAAGATTTATATATCATGATCAAGAGGGATTTATCCCTGGTATGCAATGGGGTTTAACAATAGAACATTAATCAATGCGATACACAACATTAACAGAATGAAGGCAAAAAACCATAATTGATCATCTCAATTGATGAAGAAAAGGCAATTGACAAAATCCAGCACCCTTTCTTCATAGAAACACATAGTACACTAAGAATTGAAAACAACTCTCTCAACATGATGAAGGGCATATATGAAAGCTAACATTCTTTGGTCAAATACTAACATAATGGTCAAAGACTGATAGCTTTACCCTCTAAGATCAGGAAAAAGACAAGGATGTCCACTGTCACCACTATTATTCAGCATTGTACTGGAAGTTCTTGCCAGAGTAATTAAGGAAAAATAAATAAATAAAGTGCACCCAAATTGGAAAGGAAGAAGAAAACTTCCCTTATTTGCCTATGATATAATCATATATACACTCCATTTCAAAGCGCGAGAGCTACTAAATGAATTCAGCTAAGTGGTGAGGTACAAGATCAACCCCAAAATATTTGTGTTTTCATATAGAAACAATGAACAATAGGAATAAGAAATCAAGAAAAAATTTCCATGAGAATGTCTTGAAATTCATTGGGTACCAAATGCACAACTTTGTGATTATACTAAGAGCCATTAATTGTACACTATGGAGGCTTGTGTGGTGTGTGAATAAAACTGTTTGAAAAGAAAAAAAGTGTTGAAGTGAATAAACAGGACCTCAATTACAAAAACTAGATGAGATAGCAAGAACTATTCATTAAGACTGTCAAAAGCAAATTAATTAATATCCAGGTAACTTCAGAGATCAAAATGAAAAGGAGAACCTTAGGAGTAAGATAAAAAAAGGTCAAGAGAAACAGGACCAAAACATTGATTAATCTGTGGGTTTGGCTGCATAGTGAATTCTCTTAACGACTCCGCTTTACTGTCTATTAAGAATCTGAACTAAAGTGTATCTAACTAAGTTTAAAAAGTATGCATCCATAACTGAGCCAATCTACATATTGTTGGGATTCAAACTCCATCATTTCTTCGCAATATGGTAATAGAGCTTTGCTTCTAGATGGCTGAGTGTATTGATTAGGAGAAATCCAGTGACAGATGAGTTCTGGAGACAAGTAGAAAAGGGAACAATGGTAGAGGTAAAATCTATTAGGGTTTGGTTTGGGGTGACCCAGCATAGTAAGTGGCAGTGGTAAGATGAACCTTATCAAATGGCCAAGAATTGTTTATATTCATCATGAAACCAAAGGAACTAGGTCAGAAACAAAATGAACTGTATTTTTTCATGCCTTTCTTTTTTACTTTCTTCCTTACTCCCTTCCTTGCCTTGCTTCCTTCCTTTCCTTTTCCTTTCCTTCCTTTCCTTCCTTCCATCTTCCCTTCCCTCCCTTCTACCCCTTCCTTCCCTTCACTTTGTCTCTTTTTTTCCCAATTGGATAAAGAGTGAATGATGGTCAGTGAACATGAAAAAAAGCATGTCACAAGTGGCAAAAGGACATTACATTTAAGTGGATGTCTTCCAAAAGCATTCCTTTGGGAGGGAAGGCTGATAGACAGGAAAGTAATTTACACTCATGCTTCTTATGTGGGAAGCACTATTCATTTGAACCCAGGAAGTTTGGCTGCATAGTGAATTCTCTTAATGACTCTGCTTTACTGTCTATAATAAAGTGGTTTTGCTGGTTCTCCCAAGAAACATATACAGGACACTCCTGTCTTCAGAAACTGGTCTTAAAAGACCACGGAAATAGTTGAAAGAGCTCAGTAACAGATACACAGGTAAAATGACACAAAAAAACCTTTGCAAGAGACAGTGACAGTTAACAATGTGACATTTTTCCACCATTAAGAGCTGACAGGCTTGATAAATATGACCAGAAACAAATCAATAGCAGCTCATTTTCATTCTGGACCTATATTCATTGCTGATTTCCAAAAGTCACAAGTTTGTTAGTAGCAAGCCCAGTATATGAAAAAAAACAAACAAAGGAAAGATAACCTTTATTTGTTAATAAAATTAAACTTTAAAAAAAAAGGAATTCCATCCACAATAGCAACTAAAAGATTGAAATATCTAGGAATAATCTTTCCAATGATGTAAAGGACTTGTATGCAGAAAACTACAAAGAATTACTAAAAGAAACAAAAGAAGACCCAATAAATAGAAGAACACTCTGTATTCATGGATTGGGAGACTAAATATCATTAAGATGGAAATACTACCCAAACCAATTTATAGATCATTGCAATCCCAATAAAAATTCCAACAACCCTCTTTGCAGAAATAGAAAAGCCAATCATAAAATTTATTGGGAAGGGGAAGGGGGCCCAAATAACTAAAACAATCTTGAAAAAGAAGAATGAAGTTGGAGGACTCACACTTACCAATCTTAAAACTTATTATAAAACCACAATAATTAAAACAGCAAGGTACTAGTACAAGAACAGACATATGGACCAACGGCATAGGATAAGGAGCTCAGAAATCAGCCCTCACATTCAGAGCCAACTGATTTGTGACAAGATGACACGGAACATTCGATTGGGAAAGAAAAGTTTCTTCAGTGAGCAGTGTTAGGAAAACCAGATCCCTATTTGCAAAAAAACAAGAGTTCCCCTACCTCACAGCATATACAAAAATAACTCAAAATGGATCAAAGACCTTAATATAAGAGCTAGATGTAAATGTAGGGAGGCATCTTCAGAACCTAGCATTAGGCAATGGTTTCTTAGACTTTATTCACAAAGCACAGCAACAATAACAACAAAATAGATCATTGGGACCTCATCAAAATTAAAAACTTTTGTCCCTCCAGAGATTAATCATGAAATTAAAATGGTAACCTACAATAGGAAAAAAATATTTGAAAACCACACATCTAATAACATGCAATATTCACAAAATATAAAGAAATGCTTCAACTTAACAAAAAAGACAACCCAATTAAAGAGGGGTGAAAAATTTGAATACACATCTCCTCAAAAAGATATACAAATGGCTAGAAAGCATGTGAAAAGATGCTCAACATCATCAGCCATCAGAGAAATGCAAATCTAAACTCCAATCAGATATCATTTCACATGCATTAGAATGGTTTCTATTTAAAAAAAAACAGAAAATAGAAAGTGTTGGAGAGCATGTGTAGAAATAAGAACATTCATCTGTCGCTGTTGGCCACGTAAAATGGTACAGCCACTGCAGAAGATAGCCTCGTGATGGCACCTCAGAAAGCCAAGTGTGGAATCCCATATGACCTGGCAATTCCACTACTAGGTATATACCATAAAATATCGAAATTAGGGGCTCAAACAGCTATTTGCACATAGATAATCACAACAGAAGTTTTCACAATTGCCAAAAGATAGAAATGACCCAATTGTCCATCAACCAATGAATGGATAAATAAAATGTGGTTTATGCATAGAAAGGAATATTATTCAGCTGTAAAAAAAAAAATGAAGTTCTGACACAGGCAATGATATGGATAAACCTGGAAGGCATCAGATTGAATGAAATAAGCCAGACACAAAGGGACAAATACTGTATGATTTCACTGATCTGAAACAATTAGAATAAGCATACTCACAGAGTTAGAATCTAGAATATAGGTGATCAGTGGATGGGGTGGGAATGGAGAATGGGAAGTTAAGGCTTAAAATATACAGGGTTCCAACTTAGAATGATAGAAACGTTTTGATAAGGGATGGTGCTGATGGTAACACAACATTGTGAATGCAATTAACAGCACTGAAATATATATCTGAATATGATTAAAGGGGAAATATTGGATTGTATATATGATAACAGAATACAAATAATTAATCTATAGAACTACACTACATAAACAGTGAACCCAAAGTAAACTACAGACTTTCATTAATAGGACAATTACAAAAATGTGCTATCAATTGGAATCTAATGTTCAAATCAATGCAAGTTGTTAGTGGAAGGGTGGTATACGGGCATTCTGAATTTTATGTGTGATCATTCTGTAAACTCACATCTTCTCTAATAAAGAAAAGTAAATAAATAATACAAAACTAACTAAATTAATTACTCTTTAAAAATCCACTTCACAGTTAGTATTATAAGAAGACCAGTAGGTGAAATTTTTAATAGGCATAAAACACTTCTTTTACATGTATTGGGGAACTATTTAAAGTATGATATGAGAAATGGAATTATAACAAAGGAAAATCAATGTATGGATTATGTTCCTATCAACATGTTTATGAAACAATTTAAAATAAATGGTGATTACAAGTTTCAGTCTAAAAAAAGGATTGAGAAGCAACTGAAGAGTTTTCACTAGCCAAATTTGGAGTAACTTCTGCAACATAATGGTACTCAAGAAAAAAATCAAGCAAACCAATATAAACCACAATGATTATATTTAGAGGATGTGAGGAAACCAAAATATTTTGAAAACTGGTAGACAAAGGGAAAGAATAAAGAACCCATCCAGCTTTTCCTCTACAGAAACTGAACCTAAGTGTAGCGAGTACTGCATGAGAGCAAATGTCACCTTTTAGGAGATTTTCAACCAAAAACTAGAGAAGGGTAGCCTTAGATTATCACCACTTTGCAAACTCTAAAAGCAACAATGAATCTAGGCAAAAATCAAGAAATCACTAGTGAAAGGTTAATGGATAACTGCATAACAGATGTGCCAGGCTCACAATATTTAAGAGTTCAATGATTAACCTTAACACCCCAAAGGGAGAGAAACCCAGACAATATGTACCTCCTAATAAAAAATTTTCAATAAAAGTACTGACAAAAAAAAATACAAAAAATATTAAATTTAAATCTTATCAAGCTTCTATAACTATCAGTTTATAAGAAATAATGTTATCAGGAGAAAAAAGGCAGTTTGCAAAATTTAGAATAAGAGGATCTATATAGGGCAAACCAGCTTAGTTTCTTTAGTTAATTAATTTCGAGAGGGAAAAATGAATGAAAATTCAGATTTAAAGATACTTAAAGAATATACCAATTAATTGTTATGTGTGGAAAGCTTTGGGACTTTGATTAGAAAATCCAATCAGAAAAATAACACTTATGAAGCAATCATGGGAATTTGGACACTAATTGGATATTTGATTAAAGGCATAATTTTTTAAGTGTGATAGTATTGTTGCAGATTTGTTAAAACAAAAAGTCATTTAGTATTTAGCAATACATGCTGAAACATTTACAATGAAAGAATAAGATGTTTGGATTTATTTAAAAATAATTTGAATGTGTAGAAAGGTGATAGAAAGATGAATGAAACAAAATGAGCCATTTTGTGATATTATTAAAACTGAGTAATATGTATTCGGGGTTTTATTATACTGTTCTTCCTGTTTTATGAATGTTTGAAGTGCTCCATAATAAATGATGACAAAAATATATTTTAAGATGCAATGGATTATGATTCCTAGTTGGGATGTTTTGCCAAAAATGACAACTCCATTAATAATGAAAAACCAGGACTAACATAAGTGCCCTGTCATGCAGTTCTGTACTCACCTGACAGTCTTTTTGAAATCAAAAATTGGTTTTGATAGATGGAAAAAAATTTAGATCTTGCAGACTATGTATAGATTCTATTTCATAGTCTTCTTTTTCCCTTTTTAAAGTTTTGAACCCTTAAAAAAAATTTTAAAACATTCTTAGCTCGCTGAGCATATACAGAAACAAGATATGGGCCATATTTGACCTGCCGGGGCCAAATGTAAATTTGCTGACCCCTTTAGTAGACCACAGTTTTGTTTCTACTCGATCTACATATCTTTCTCCATGAGAAGCTCAAAAATATTTAAATGGCAGAGGTTAATGCTATCTGTTCTTACCATGGAATAAATAATTTCTCATATTTTGGATTAGCAGAAATATGTTTTCAACAGAGTTGTAAGCTCATGAATATGAATTCAACTAAACTTCCTTCATGATTATAATCACATATAATATCTTTAATTAAGAATTTTATAGAAAGTTTATGCTAATTTGACCATTCTATAGAAAGCTTGTATCCTTTTCATGGAAAACACCATTGTGAAATATATTAATTTCCAATATTTGATCCTTCATTCAGCACAGTGTGTAAGTGCCAGGATCATTGCAATAAATAAAATCTAGTTTCTGCTTTAAAATAGTTCCTAAATGTTTAAGACAAAAAATTAGAAAGTTTTCAGGATTTGGTCATGTGGAGAATTTTTTTATATATCCAGATGCATTTCCAAGTGGCAAGGTGTAGAAAACAATTATAGATATTTATCTAGTACCCAAGAAAGAGATGTGTGACCTGTGGCTTGGAGAAATATATAATAGACTCATTAGTATATAAGTGATTGCTAAAAATTTAAGCACCTATAAGATTCTTCAAGGAAAGCTAAGAGAGCAAGAGAGAGAGAAAGAGAGAGAGAAGATGGGCTGGAGGAACAGCAGTGTGATGGGAAGAACAGAAAAGGAAGTCAAGGTGGGAGAGGATTACAAGGAAGAGGTGGTCAACATATCCAAAGGTTTCAGGGAACTCAGATAAGATAAGGCTGGAAAGTGCCATAGAGTTTGACAGGTGGGAGTCCTCTCGCTGAGAGAACACTGTAGGACTGTGAGTGCTATCTGTGGGTCACTGGATTATATTTGTGTCTCTCATGTGATAATCATCAAGAGGACATTTTTCAAAACGGAAATACCTCTTTACTCAATTGTAATGCCAAAAAAATGGAATATGGCAGGAGAAATGTGGTTCAAAATAAGTTTTCTGTTGTTCTGATATTTTTTCTCCTCATAGATTCAAAACTAATGGAAAGTGAAGAACTTGAGAAACAAGGATATTTGACTTTTCTAGGAACTGTGGCTTTGCTGGAACAAAAAGAGATAAAACCACAATGGAAAGGAAAGACGGAATTTAGGGAGCATTTGTTTTTGCTGTTACTTAGGATAAGTAAGACTTAAGAATGTTATAGACCTAGAGCTAGTAAAAGTAGAGAAGCTGAAGATAAATGATAGAGAAAAGAGACTCAATGCCTTGCTATGTCCCTGCAAGGTAATAAGGGACAGGATCCAGAGTAAAGTTAGATGGGTGAGTAAAGAGGTTTTCTTCCATGAGAAGACATTTTGGAAAGCAAGCAAATCTCCCCAAACAGCTTCAATCGCAACCGATATTTTACACTTTTAAGTCATCGCTATAGTTGTGGTAGTGAAATTTTTAAAATAGGATCTAGGGGACCTAGACTGAATACAGGATGGTCGCATACCAGATTTTGACTCAGGTAATCTTTATTAAATAACAACATCTTAAGATCCTAGGAGGACAGAAGTACAATTGATTTCATTTGAAAATGATATAGAGCAGAGGCAGATATGAAGCCCACAGCATGAATACCAAAAATGAAATTAATAAGAATATGCCATATGCATAATATTAATACTTTATTAACTAAACGAAAGCAAAGCTGCAAGTCTTGATGCAGCAAGCTTGATGACAAGCTGTAGCACCCTGGAGTGCTGCTGAAGACATGTAAACAGAAAGGTGCTGACAGGTGTTTTTAACCAGAGGAAATACTTAGAATAAAAGGTTTATTTTCTGTTTCATTTTTTTTTTTATTGTTTGTTTCCTAATTGTCTGAGCGAAATCAAAGAATTCGTAAGTGATGATGGAATGGGAAATATTGAAAGTTTAGTAATTCTCCCATTAAATCTAAAGTTTTGCTCTGCTATAGAGCTCATTTTAAATGACAGCCCAAGATTTGGAATTTATTGTGAAATATATGCATGAGTTAAGTATTTCATTTTTCCTCTAGAATATTAACTTACCTTTGAAAATGGGATATATGTCTTTGTGCGACCTATGAGCCTATTTGTGCAAAAATCAGATCACTGGGTAGGCCACGGTGGCTCAATAGGCAGAGTTCTTGCCTGCCATGCCGGAATCCGGGTTCAATTTCCAGTGCCTGCCCATGCAAAAAATAAAATAAAATAAAAATAAATCAGATCACTAATAGAATTATCAAAATGTAAAACTGCCATCTACAGGCTGGTCAAGTACCTTGACCAGTACATATGATCCTTAAAACTCATGTGGGATGGAGAGATTAGGAAGAACTTCAGAAGGGGCTTTCCCATGGATATAAATCACATAAAAGATAGCATGCATGCATATTTAAAGCCCCAGCACAGCAGTCTAACAAACTACTTGAAGGAAGAGATGTTATTTGAATTCTACTTACTTTAAAACATTAACTCATGTTTTCAGCAAAGTGGCAGCACTGAATCTGCCTGTGATTATGGGTATTCAACATTCTGTGTGTCATTTAAATACCTTCAGCATCAATTTTGCAGCTGGCAAACTATTGCTATTTATGTTTTCAGTGCATTTGAAATAATCTAGAAGTTATTTTACTTCCATTAGACATTAAGAAAAGAACCAAGTGTAAAATCATTACTTTGCCAATTTGTTGAAAGCCCAAAGGAAATCTCAAATGTATCATTTGTTGAAAGTAAAGATGAAAAAAAAAGCACTTCTTGGAGCTAGTTAAAACATTTTGGTCAGATGGATTTATCAAAAGTGCTTTAAAGATTTTGAGAAATTTTCTATTTATATTGCTATAAAAATAGCATAAAATAGCTGATTAAATGCATCCTTTATGCCAAGGACCTTAGTAATGTTACATGTCTTTTCATTCTAAAAGCCCAGCAAGTTAAGCATGATTCCTATTTTACACAAAAGAAAATTGAAGCTATAATTTATTAAGTTCCATTAATTAATTAATGGCAGAGAGAATTTCAACCCCGATACATTTTTTTCAAAGCCAATATTCTTATATTCTCAAGTATTTGAATATTAGGGATGTGTATATTTTTTAACTCTGGAGATAACAGATCTCCTTATACAAAATATGACATTGGGTTTAGGTTCAGTAACTAAATTCCTAAATTTTCTTAACTCTTAACATTTGGGATGTAACAAATACAAAACTTGAAACTGCAGTGCTCTGATTATCAGCATATTCTAAGCTGTTTGGACCGCTCATTAAAATGCTACAGATCAGATGGCATCCTTACATCGTTCCTGGGTTTTGTTTTCCTCTCTTCTGATTGGGTTGACCACTGTTAGAGGAATATTTAATACCATAAAGACTTGATCCACTGTACGTTTATACTATACAGCATCATCTAGTTACTGAATGTTACTTGCCATTCTACTATTTATCATTTTTAAAATTCCCCAGGGCCCAACAAACACACTGTTTAAGAATGCTTTTCACTGGAAACCTCCCACCCTATACCTCCACACCTTGTATTGCCTCCTTCACTGAGCATATGTTTTGAGCGCCAGTCTTTACCCTACTCTGCCTTCCAGTAACTCAAAATACCTGTCTCTACATACCTGTCTGTTCCTTCTTTCCATTAGCAGACAAGATGACCTACACCCCCTTTCTCAAATTAACTCATCCTCTTTGACTGCTGAAGCAACTTGCTGCTATCTTCCCTTTTTTTTGCAATTTGGTCTCTCTCTTCACTGAATTCTTCGATCTCAGATTACAGACTTCTGCAGGAAGTAGGGTAGGCAAAATAAAGGTCCCCAAAGATGTCCATACAATTCCCAAACTTGTAAATATATGGCAAAAAGATGTAATTGTGTTTAAAATATCATAGAGACGAAGAGATTACCCTGAATTATGCTGATGTCCCCAATGGAATCGCAAAGGTCCTTAAAAGTGGAAGAAAGAAGTAGAAGAGTCAGAGAAGGAGATGTGATAAGGAAAGCAAGGTCAAAGCAAATCCTTGTATTATTCACTGCCTCCATTAATTCTTTACCTACTGCCCCTCTTTGTAAAAATGTGAATTTATTCTCACAATTTTACTGAAATCATTTTCTTAAATCCCTTTAAAAGACAGTTTTCTTACCAAATCTGATAAAAATTTATCTCTCCGTATTCTCTTTGATATCTTCACTGTATTTCAGCCTATCAACTACTTGGAAGTTATTCCCTTCCTTCGTTTCTATCATCTTTCACAGGCTCCTAAATTTTTCCTAGCCTATTGAGTCAAAGTCCATTTAAATTATTCAGGGCAAATGTGGCCAGTTTGGATGGATCTCAGAAAAAGCCACATCCCCTGGGAAACATTGAATCCATCAGCTTATTATTTTTCTTTCCAAGTGCTGCTTCCCTCTTCTGAAGAGTGAGCCATCTGTCCTCAAGGCATAATGGCTTTGTCATTCTGGCATGTAACTTCCTCCGGTGCTTCTTTTGGCTGTAGGTATGAACTGGGGAGACTATCAAATTAGTTCTGGAATTTAAGTGTAGTGTTCTTAATTTGTTTTGCCTTCCTCCTAAGGGAGCTGAATCAACTATACCATATATGAGAAGAAAATCTTATTGATCAAGCTGAATTTCACTGTCTCATTAAACTCTTATTGAAGATTGTAACAATCAAGAGAATTTCCAATATTAAGAGCCCTGCAAATCTACAAACTAGCTAATAATTCCTTTAATCTTTGAGTTAGTCATGCAGTCATAGCAGAATTTGTTAACAAGCATATAACCAGTAAGAATCATGTTTCTAAAAATTATAAAGCAACTGGAAATATGCCAGTCATTTAATGCCAAGTGAAGCAATAAATATTGAAAACGCGTGATTATAGATCTGTAAAATAAACTAAAAGACACAAAAATGCTTAAAAGAAATTCACTGAAATCTTAGAAAAACTTGTGTTCTGGAATTAGGGTTTTCTTTAATATTCATTTATTACTTTGTAACAAAAACAAAATGACAGATTGCTTTTAAAACTCAAGAAAAATCAAATGGAATCTTCCATCATGTAACTCGCCCCTAGATGGAAAACTTTGATGCTCCTTTTCCATGACACATGATCTTACTAACATGCCATTCATTGCATTCCACAAACTAAGCTAAAACTAATTCTGAACACACATAATGGCTATCTCTATACTTTATATCTTTTAGAAAACAAGTTGCATTTGCATTTTTACCCTCACCCCGGCCGATTATATTTGCTTTGTAGAGTGTGATGTGTGTATGCAGTTTTATGAAAAAAATACTAAATGATCTGTTACTTCTTCTTATACTTACGATTAAAGCCTCAAAATATATCACCAATATAAATGATCTGTTACTTTTTCTTATACTTACGATTAAAGCCTCAAAAATATATCACCAATATGTAATAGTATATCTGCCTTTTTCTCCTCTGCAGCCAGAAATGCATACTCAAATATTCACCTTTTTTTTTTTTTTTTGACATGGGCAGGCTTCGGGAATCGAACCCAGGTCTCCAACATGGCAGGTGAGAATTCTGCCACTGAGCCAACATTGTACCACCCAAATAGTTATCTTTTCTTAGATCAGCATTTAAATATTAAAAAACTCACCAAATAAATTCTAACCAGTTTCAATATTTAAGAGATAAGTCCTAAGAACCACATGTAAAAGAAATTCATCTTAGACAAAAAACCCATCATCACCACTGAAATAACATGATAAATAAGTGCTAAATAGCAATAACCAATGCAGGCACTTTCTAAAATAATACAGAATGAGGATTTCAGGGACACACGATTTAATTTGCATTCTGAGGGTATATTTTCATCTTGTCAAATAATTTATATTCATAACTTGCCATGCATGATTACAATATAGAAAGGTCTGGAGTATTTTTGTTTGTTCCTTTTTTTTTAACCAAGAAGCATAGAACAATAACTTTCAAGTGCTGACCATAATAAACAAATCATTTGGAATGTTTCACTTGTCATGGTAGCAAAATAAATAGTCTGATTTGCAGATTCCAGATGATTCTGGGAGTGCAGAGGCACTAATGTTTTGGATCAGAGGTCCCTGCTGGCTCATACCTTTTCAAATCAGTGTTTTTGTAAGCACTGCCCCTACTTCTCCCTTGCACATGAATTCTTGCACATGGTGAAACAACTAGACTCCTGGCAAAGCCATAGGCCTTAATCTCTCTCTTTTGTTCTGCTTCTGTGCTCTAGCTGAATGAGAGAAAGGGAGATGCTTTACTGAGGATTTTTTAGGTTTTTCACTCTTGAGAGCCTTTCTTCTGTCTTCTTTTTAGTATAGTTTTTTTTTCCCCAAAAGTTATTTACATTTTCTTTGAAATTGCATGTTCAACTCATTATATTACTCTGTGTTGATCTGATTTTTCAAGTTTGTATGCAGTCTAAACATGGTCCACAAACTTTCTGCTCGAAGAGTGAACTGCAGTATTGTCCAAACTTGATGCTTCAGCATTCATTATAATTAATGTATTGACTCTTTCAATTCACCCTTCCCAAACAAATCAATTGTTCATAATCCTCTAGACCTGCCCTGTCCAATATGGTAGCCACTAGCCATGTGTGGCTATTAACATTTAAAGTAATTCTAATGAAATAAAATGTAAAATTTCATACTCAGTTGCACTAGCCACATTTTAAGAACTCAGTCTTCACCTGTGGCTAGTGTACATTGGACAACACAGATTTTAAAGAACATTTCCATCATCACATAAAGTTCGATGGACAGCACCATTTTAGAGGAAGTGTAGCAGTCTAAGAAGGTAGAAATCCAACCTGTTCTTTTTGAAGTATTAGATGTAGAAAACAAGGCTATGTGCCATAAGATTTGCACGCCTCCCTCCGTGTAGATAATGCCATGCATTCCAGGTGGAATGTTTTAGTAGTATATAAGTAGAGAATGCTAGACTAACATTTTAGGATTTATGTACCAACAAAGTTGCATTACGAAAGGGAAAATAGAACATCACAGCCATGACATACTTACATCTCCTGCTTCTGCTTCTGATTAAAATTCTACCTGATTCTTGTAATAATCCCTGGTACTACTGAGGTTCATTCGATCCAAAATGTATCACACACTTACTATGTGCAAGTTGATGATCTGCACTTTTTGTTGCAGGGAAAAGAAAATAAGATCCCTGACTCTAATGGAGAAGATAGTGAGATACTTAAATAAATACACTGTAAGCAGGGGCACATCCAAGTTTTGGGGGCTTTTAAACTTAGGTAATTTGGGAAGCCAAACAATACAACACAAATTAACTGCAAATTTTATAAAACTACGATCATATGAACACATTGCTAAAGGCTCTCCCAGAGCTTTGGAGGGAGCATGTGGGAGTAAGGGGCCCTAAAGTTTAAGCTTCTTTAATGGACTGTAAAACCACTTCCGAGTATGATAGAATGTCATAAAGTGCTATGTGCAAACAGCAGGAGAGGGTAACAATTACTGGGAGGACTAGAGATGCATTTTCACAAGAAAAGGACTAGAAGAAAATGCTAAATATTGTTAGAATAATAAGGTGCACTTGGCATTAGTAGTATGTGTGAGCAGGGAAAGTTGTTTCCATATTTTGCTTTTTATATTTATATGTTTTACAACTTTTAAAGGGAATATGCACTGTTACATAATTTGTGTTTAAAAAGGATGTTGTCTATTTTTTAATATGCACGTGTACATACACACAAAGGAAGACGCTATTTGAAATAGGAAATGAAGATTGGCTGGTTTTTTGTTTGTTTGTTTTATTTTTATTTATTTTATTGTCTGAGTTTTTATAAGAAAAGACGGAAGTTCTATCCTGAAGGAGGGAATAGAATATGCAAGGATATGGAAGTAGAAGATAATGTTAAGCATCCTGTATAAAGCAGGCTAGTGGGGGAGGCAGGAAACCAGAGGGAGAGAGGACAGATGATCCATGTAGTAAAGGCAACTCCAAAGATGTAGCCAGTGACCCAAAGCACATAGTCTACAAAGAACCCTTCATGCCCCACTGCCTTCTATGTCACACTAACTCAGATGGTAAAACATAACCCCCATCCAAAATGAAGTATCTTGACATCTCATGGAGAAAAAAGATGATAATTGTTCAAAATGTATTAGAACTTAAATCATAATATTATAATGTAATATCTATGTAAATTTGCAAGTGCATATATCATCAAGCCAAAAAACAAACAAACAAAAGATATGCTATCTATTTTTATAGATGCATTCTTCTCCTGTCCCCGTTTCAGGCATGCTCCTTTCAGACATTTGCTTTCTCACTTTTGATTTGAAATGAAGGAATTCAATAAAAGATACCATAAGTTTCAGAGTTTAGCTAAAATGGATATTTTGTATACAGAGGGTTCCAATAATTATCTCTGATTATTTTATTGTTGTTAAATTTACAGGGCTCTTTCCACGTTCCCTGTGACTTCCTTGTTTTTCTCTACAGATGTGTACCTTGTACTTTTCTTGCCTTGAGAGTCCTGAACCAAAATGAGCACTGAATTCAAAACAGTGTATTCTAGCCTGACAGGTCCTCCAGAGATTCCCTGCTGAAAGAGACCTGGCAGGGACAGATCAAGGTGCCACTGTAACCATAAGAACTGCCTTCCTGAGTCTCTTAATTCAAGGTTTAATTCAAATAGTTCAATTGTTTTTTTCTCTTCTGGAACACTGATGTTCCAGTGATAATTGAGATCAAGATTTTCACTACCAAAAATCATTCTACTGACATTTGTGGAGAACCTACTTTAAGCAAGAATCCTTCAGTGAGAACATAAAATAATAGAACATGATCCTTCTCTCCAACAAGTCAAAGTTTTCTTTGGGAAAAGGAAAATAAGCAGGCAATTACTGGATGGTGTGAGATGCTCTGTGATAGAGATGGACACTCTGATTCCTACTGCAAGATGTACTAGGGAATTCTATCAGGCAATAAAATAAGTAAACCAGGGGCAAATACATATTAATGGGAAACATGATAATGAAAACAATATGTTGAAAACATTTTCTTGAATATTAATCTTGATCACAATTATTTTATATAACAAATGTATTGTAAATCCATGTTTTTTGTAAGAGAACTAGATGTGTTGAAATTTCTCAGTATCCATTAAAGAAGATGGTGGGTTCCACTGAAAACATTACTATATTTATCTGTCTCACAAATTCTATTCAAAAATAAAATTGTGAAATGCTTTTACTAGATGAAAAGTTTCCACAAAATGTGTATGTGACCCAAATAGCAAATATTTTATTTTAGGTTCAGCCCTAACCTTGTTTCCATTAGATTTCAAAATGCACCATATACATGATGATGATTTTTGCTATTTTCTTTAAAATACTGTGGTTAAAGAGAAGAGCCACATTTAGTGGATCATAGTTTTTCACTGTGTATTTAAAAAAACAAAACAAACAACTCCATTAGGCATGAACTTTTCTTGCAAGATACTTGTCTTGAATACCAGTAATTGATCCTCCCAGTTTTTTTGACCCACCACATATAGCAGCCTTACTCTTCTCTTCCTTCTTTTCTGTGCAAAGCAACTTTCTTTTCAAACTGAAATATAGGAGGCCACAACATAGGATCTGCACTTATAACTTAGAAAAAGTTTAGCAAACATCTTCTCAAGGAAGATAACTTCTTATATGAATATATAAATATAAAGCCTAATTTGTTAAACTCTCTTAAGGCTGGATGATTCCTACAACTCAAACATTTTTAGAAGAAAGAAATAATAATAATAGCTAATATTTAATGAAGATTTATGCACGAGGCACTATTCTAAGAATTTTACATGTTTAACATTATTTAGCAAAATAATCTTGTGAGATACATAGTATTGTTTTATCCACATCTTATAAATGAGAAAACTAAAGCACAGAAAGACAAGTAAATCACCCAAAGTCATTTGTGGAGCTGAGATTTTAACCTGGGACTCAGGTTCCAATGAACAATTAATCACTTTATAACAGTGTTTCAGCCAGTAACTGGACCCTTAGCTATCTTCTAATTTCAGAAGGGGATACTAGAAGGGAATTATATAAATTTATGAGACAAATGTTTATTATTTATGACATTTGTGTTAAAAAAGGGCTTCAAAAATACCTTCTAAACTCTTGCACAGAGTAATTATTCAACTGGATGAACAATCTAGTTAGATGAGAACAAAAAAAAGTTTGTAATCTATAATATTTTTCATTAAAATATATGTCCTTTTCTATTATCCTTATGCCATTAAACTGGTATATGGTGACCTTCCCAATTTAGGCCAGGAAAATGCTTTTATTTGTTTTTGTTTTCCATAATCTCTCAAATATCATTCTTTGAAAGTGAAAAAAAATTCATAAATACCGAATGAAGGAAAGGAAGTATAAAGACAAAAGTGGAGTTATGAGAAAGGAAAACAAACCTAAACTTGCCAGACATTGTCCAACCATTTTGTTAAGACCATGCTCCTCAAATATCTCTATGATCTGGTTGCAGCATGCAAGAGTACGATTTTCCAAGTTGCTTGCATCTCCTACTTTTTCCTCTCTAGTGCTCACTTATGAGGTAAGTTATTATTCATAACTTTCTATTATAATGTGGGCAGGACAATTTAAATGGCATGAAATTCAGATGAGACAATTTTATTATTTAGGCAAAGAGTTGATAAAAAGTTCACTGAGAATAAAGTGTGATATAATTGGATAAAGTCAAGTTTTAAGATTTTTTCCCCATGCATTGCAGTTATACAAGCTTCCTTTCATAGCACAATGGCTTAAATATGCATAGCTATTTTCATTTTATAAAGCATGTTCACATACATTTCTAATTTAGTCTTCAGGAGAAACTTATAAAATGCTCTTTGAAGGTCTCATGGAATATCTGAATAAATGGAGAACTATTCAATGGAAACAGCAAATCATTAAGATTGTCTATTTTCCCTAAATTATTATAAATATTAAAGGCTACTTCAGTCAACTTACCAACACAGGTTCCTATGAAGTTGGACAAACTGATCTTCAAATCTACATGGAAAAATCAAAGATACAGTATTCCCAAAGCAGATGTGGAGATGAAGCTCAAAGAGAGGTAAAATGTCCCACCAGTTATCAAAATTTATAACCCCAATGCAAATGGGAAAAAAAGGTAGAATTGGTGAAATAATAAATGACAGGAACAAAATGGGGAGCCACAATAAAGATCTGTGCATTATTGGAAATGTGTTATATGATTGTTATGTTGAAAACAGGCTCTGCAAACCAAGATGCAGAATAAGTTTATTGAGCCAAGTGACACACATGGGAGTAGAATGAAAAGAAAGTTACTCCTCAAAGAAAAGTGGGGAAAAGGGGAACAGTTTATATACCTACTTAGAACAAAGAAAAGGTATGGGGGGGCGAGGAAGAGGAGGCAAGAAGAATGTGAGCTATGAGAGTTGTCTGGAGCAGGGTGTCTTTGGGTACCACAAATCTGCAAAGGCTGCCCAGGCAGAATGTTTGTGCAGGAATGGGCTTATCTGGTGAAGAGTAACAGACTCACTAATATCAGCATGACTGTTTATCACAGTTCCTCTCTTCCCATAGAGGCAGGGGTCTTAGCACCACAAAGGATTGTTGGTATGTCAGCCTGCCTCAGTTGCTTTTTATTTTTTTCTTTGTAGTTTCCTGAGTTAAAATGGAAGTTTAAGCAAATTAAGATGATTAGTAAAGCTATTTTCCATTCTAAAGTCAACATGCTAGAGGTGGCATTACACATCATTGAGACTGGTTCAAGAAATTGTTCGGGAACAATGATCATTTCCTATAGGGAAAAAATAAACAGATCCCTATGTCAAGCAATGCAGAATTCATAATTCACAAAATAAAAATATCATGTCCAAAGGATATTTGAAGAAAATGCTCATCCTCTAATCTAATTGAGGAAATAAATTTATAACAAAACTGAGAACCATTTCACACCAATCGTAATAGTAAAAATTGAGAAGTTTGATAATACTTTATTGACAAAGACATGGATAAAATGGAAATTCTTAAACATTGGTAGTTGCATAAATTAGCACAATCACTAAAACAATTCAGGATTGTCTAGTAAAATTGGAAATGTATACACCCTATGAGTTAGGGTCCATGTCAAATATGCCATTGAGGAACACTCCCACAAAGGAGCAAGGGCATATGTATGAAATGTTCCAAAGAACATTGTTGGCAAAAGTACAGAATTGTAAGTAGAATGTTCATCCATTTTTTCTTTTATTTAGCAAATTTGTAGTGTTCCTTCTAAGTGCTGGCACTGTTCTAAGAGGTTATAACATTTAATCCTATAGCAATTTCATGAGGTAGGTACTATTATAAATCCTATATTATAAAGAAACTGAGGCACAGAGAAGTTAAGTAGCTTCCCCAAGGCCCCATGGTAATAAATGGCATTGTCATATAAGGGTACAAACCAGGATGGTTTGCCTCCAGGGTTCATGTTATGCATGTATTGGAGAATTAAATGATACATATTATAAGATCTATATTATCAAGGATAGATCTCAAAAACCGTGATAAGTGGTGAAAGCAAATTTCTGAAGAGCATGCACATTTTGATAGTTTTTGTGTACATTTTCAAAAGTTTAGTAAAAGCAATCAATATTACATTGTTTCATTGACATATGTGTACCTTCATGTTTGTAACTGGAAGAACTCATATTAAATTCATGAAATGATTGATTCTGGGGAAATAGGAATGGAAACAAGACTGGGCATAAGAGACTAGGAGGCTTTTAAGTTTATATTTATTGTTGCATTAAAGAAAACTTTTTGAAATATGTTTTTCTTTTTTTTAACCTCCATTTTACTCATGAATAGTGAGACTCACAGAGATTGTGGCTTGGCTAAAGACATGGTGTTTGAAAATAGCAGTATTAGAAATCAAATTCAAGGTATCATTTTTTACATTCTAAGTCTAGTTGTTTCTCTTTTAAGCTTTAGCTAACTAGACATTTGCTACCTAGACACGAGCTATGCAATTGTACTCATAATAAAAGAGATTACTTATCATGAAATATAATCTTTGTTTACCTCAATTTTTGCCATTACTTATTTATCCATTAACTCATGAAATAATATTTATTGAACAAAGTTATGCACTAGACATTATGTTTAGAATCTGGAAGGAAATTGAGACTCCGGTGAGATATGAATCATGACCACTAACAGAAGAGGGAGGGTTTAATGCTAATAATGTTCATTGTTTTAGTTTCTGGAAGAAAACTTTTATAATTTGACAAAGAATTATCTTTACACATATCATGCTCCTTAACTGTATTATAATAATTGCAAGAACTATTATTGTTATTATGTTCTGTAATTATGTAATAATTATAATACCTAATTTCTAACTCTCCAGAGAAAAGAGGAAAACTCCATTAGGAAGATGATGAGTGAGATTAGACCAAATGATCTTGATAAATTTTCTATTGTGATTTTAAACAAAGCCCTAGATACCATCTGACTAATTGCAGATATTTCTGGAAAGCTTGAAGGTCTCCAAATAATTAGGTTGGGAAGAGGGAGGAAATCAGTTAGGAAGCTGATATCTCCCTGGACACTGTTTCAAACTGGCAACTGGCAGCCCATCTTGGAGGATAATTTGGTCTCAGAAGCAATGGAGTGTCTATCCAATTTGGGAAAGCATTTTGATCGTGAGAAGAATTCCAAAGCAAAATTCATAGGGAGAAGAAAGAGGAAGCTTGAAATTAAATTTAAAATGTATTTCTTATAAGCTGAACAAACAACAATTTTATGTGCGCTAACCAGAACACTGTCATTCTTCATCAGCAACTCTTAACTTTAAAATTCCTTTGCTAAAGAATATAAAAGTGTCCGGGGGATGGGAAAGCTTTATTTTTCCTCATTACATCTGTCAAACAAAACAAAAAAAAACTTGTTACAGGCAACCTATAAAGATCTAGCAAGCATTAGCATTCTCACCCAACAAAAACAAACCTGATATAGTGAACATTAATAGAAATGTTTTTAAATTTAAGAAACAGATAATGATGATATGATGATAAATAACAAAATTGGCAACATTCCGGGTGTGTTTTAGCTGTAAGAACTAAAGAGAGGAAAAACATCCTCCCTCACCCCACATGGTCTTCATTTCATTATTTAAAATTCTGAACTTGTTGCACAAACATATTCTTCCTGACAGTGACATCAATATCAACATTTGTAGCAGCCACAGAAGCGTGTGGTATAGGAATTTGGCTTTTACACCCAATGGTTTCAACAGATAATATCACCTATACTCTAGAGTTTTTGTATATTTCAGTATAGGTTATATGCATATCTGGATAGATCTGGAAATGGGCAGAAAGAAATGGGGGAACCTTTCAGTTAGAAAAATATCATAATCACAGCATCACAAAGAAGGAACTTCTATAAGTTTTACACAGAATCAGAATAAACATACATTCCCATGAACTCTGACATCCTACAGATAAGAGCGTTGGAGAGGAATATATACGTGCAAGCAAAGTAGCAAGCCCCTTGCAGATCATTAAACATTAGACTGTGGAAATAAAGACAAGGGATGACGGTGGGGAACAAGGAAGAATCTCAAGACTTCTTCTTACCCCCAAGTTACCTGACTTACATCACCAAAGAGAATTATCTTGTTTTCAGAAAACTTTTTCCCTCTTCATTTCTTTAGTGTATACCACCTAACCATTGTCTTTGTTTTCCTGAGCTATGTGATATACAAAGCACAAAGGCTTGGCTTAAACAATGGAAATTTAGTAGCTCACAGTTTTGAGACTAGAAGTCCAAAAATTAGGTGTTTTCCACAAAGTTGTAACATTCTGGTAGTGGCTACTGGCTATCCTTGAGGTCCCTTGGCTTGTATCCTTGCCTCATGTCACATGGCAATGCCCTCTTCTTTCTCTTCTGGATTCAATTGACGTCAACTTCCAGCTCTTCAAACTGGCTTTCTCTTGTTTGAATTTCTTCTGCTTGAAAAGAACTGAAATAATCTGGATTATGGCCCACCCTCACTCAGTTGGGCCTCACCTTAATTTAAAATAACAACCTCAAAAGATCCCAGTTTCAACTGGCTCACACTCACAGAAATGCAGATTAAAAGTAACAACACGTTGAGATTAGGGGACGTTATTCAATCAACCACAAGCATCCTGCCCACATTCTCAGTTGATGCAATAAGAAAGCCAGTGGGTCTTCCACCTTTTAGAGGAGAAAGCAATGCTACTAACCTCCACCCAGTCATGTCCAAATCCATGCATCCTCACCTTCCTATACCTTAGAAAGGACAAATTGTAGCCAGTTTAGAGAAAGGAGTCTTGGGTTGTCTGCTTTAAGATTTAGGAATAAAATCTCCCTTTCTTTGCTTACTCTATACTTGCTTTGTCCTGCCTTCAGAACTGTGGACTGAGGCAAAAGGAGACCAGAAGCCTTCTTTACCTACATCTAGTGTTCTAAGCCTTAGCTCTACTAAAAGCCTAAGGAGAAGAGCAATAAAACCACAAGCCATTTCACTCAGAGGAAAAGCCAAAATATTCACAAAACTCTACATAATCTATGCTGCCCCTCGCAAATCTCTCCCCCTTATCTCTATGGCCTCCTACTCCCCTCCTTTTTCATTTGTTCCCCTCAATCTCACACAGGGCCTTCTCTTCTTTCTTAAGGACCTATAGAACTCCTGCCTTAGGGCATTTTGCAGTGGCTGCTCTCTCAACCTTCTAAAGAGCACACTCCCTGAGTTCTTTCAAGCCTTAGCTAAAATGTCATTACATCAGTTATCTTTTGCTAAACACAAAGTTCAGTAGCTTAAAGCAATAGCAATTTATTTTTACTCACAATTCTGTGAATTGGCTAGGCTAATCTTGTCTGTCTCATCTCACTTGAAGCTAGATGGTCTAGAGTGACTTCAGTTGCATTGCCTTCAGTATTAGCTGGAAACTGAGGTGCAATGGTTGGGAAGGCTGGAACCTCTATCTGTTCATGGGCTCTCACCCTCCAGGAATCCTGGTGACATATCTTTACCTGTTGGCAGTGGGTTCCGTAGCAGTAAGAGAAGCCAAACTACAATGCACAAGAACTTTTCAAATCTTTGCTTTGTCCACAATTTTAATTGCCCTTTTCGCCCTATCAAATCCATGGCCAACCCCATATTCAAGAAATAGAGAAATGGCACTCTTGAGTAGAGTAGCAAAGGCACATTGAAAAGGAGTGAGCATGCAGGGACAGGAGTTGCAGCTCTTTTGCAACCCACCAAAGTCAACCTCTCAATAAGAATTACAGTGATCACCCTATTTAACATTGCAATTTAGCATCACATAGTACTCCTGGTCCTCCTTAATTTGCTCTATTTTTTTCTTGTTTCCACAATATGTATTAAAAACATGCTGTATTATTTAGTTATTAAGCCTACTATTCATTGTTCTGTCTGCTCCTTTAAAAAATGTTATCAAGGTAGAAATCTTTGTTCATTCACTAACTAATCCACCTAAAAGAGTTCCTGGCACTTAGTAGGGACTCCATAAATATAATTTGAATGAATGAGTGAAGGAACCCATCAGTAACCGAGGCCAAAGCAAACCTCATATTCAGCTAGAGAAAGCTATGCCCTCCCATTATGGAGAGAATAGTAACAACAGTTAAATGGGGAAAAAAGGTAAGAAGCAAAAGTCAGTGGAAGAGAGATGAGGCCAATCAGTTCTTCCCCCACCAACCCATTAGGAATGGCAAACCTGCAACAGCACTGAGCTGAGAAGAGGGAAGTAGCTGTAACTCAAATGAAGTTTGGAGTTTTAATTATCACATGGAATGAGACATATGAATGGCTGACAGAGAACTTTACCTCATAGTAATTTTAAAAGTCACAGAACTTCCCTGAAATTTCATGAGGGAAACAAAAGAAATTGAAGAAAGTGAAAGAGCACTGGGAAAAAATTAAATTGCTTTATGATTATATTCCACCAGCTATGCTTGTCCAACGTAATAGTTACATTGCCTTTCCAGTAGTGAGAGATGAAGTTTCAAGAAGACCAACTCATTCTTTATTCATAAGAGCACCTTCTACACAGAAGAAAGGAATGCTTTTCAGATATATGAAAGAAGAAGACTAGCATTTATTGAACACATGCAAGGACTGGGCATGGCATATAAGTTATTTCATAACATCTCTCCCAAATGCTATAAGCTAAATAGTATCAACATCATTTTATATATAGGAGATTGAAGCACAGAGAAAATTAATGACTTGCCAGAGTTCAGACTGTTAAGACATGTCAGAGCTTGACTTGAAACTATGCTCTTGATGACTCTAAACTCAGTAGTCTTCTATTATAACTTGCTGCCATCCTGACTGAATCAAAATCAGATATAAATCCTCTACCCAATTAGTTTATAATCTTGCAATATCATAGGGCCCTGAAGAGTGTCTAAATCACTATAAAACAAGGTCTTAAGTGCTTTAAAAGAGACACTAGGAAGTTAGAAGAGGAAGAAATTACTTCCAGATGAGGATAAGGGAAAACTTCCTGGAAGAGATGGAATTTTAACTTTTTAACTTCACCTCAGAATTATTTACAGTTCTGAAGCTCTTGTAGTTTTCCCTGTATTCTCTGTCTTTGACATATGGATCATACTTACATTTTATTCAAGTGTTTAAACAGTCAGCTATATGCAAAATAATTTAGGCCCTTTCTCTTCTCCTTCTTTCCCTTCCCAAATTTCTCTTTTCTCTCACCAAAAAAAAAAAAAAAAACTGAGTAGAATTCTACCCTCTATTTCTTTGCATTTTTGATTCATCTATTCTTAAAGCAGTTTGGTTTCCCATTTACTATTGGAATTATTTTAAAAGAGTGTAAACTGAAAGCAGGAACATGAGTGGATATTTGCATGGTGTTTATGGTGGCAGCATTTATAAGTTTCACTGAATAGAGTGACCTCAGGGTATTTTGACTAATGAATGGAAGGACAAACTGTGCTGTAAACATAGAATGGAATATGGAGTGGTTACAAAAAAGAATGAAGCTCTGAGGCATGCTACTAGATGAATAGATATTGAGGACAGTACGTTGAATGAAATAAACCAGAAACAAATAGATAAACATTATAATGCCTCACTAATATGGACTAACGATAATGCGCAAACTCTGAGAATTGAATCCGAGAGCATAGATTATCAGGGGAAAGTTTATTGTAAAGGTTCCTAGATTGTAAACTCTTATATCAGGCACATATCCTAAGATATAATGGTTATTTCTAAATTCTGGCATGTGAGCTCTTTGTGTATAATATAGTTGGTCCTTGGAACTTTGAGTATGTGTGTGACATCTGAGACTCAGAGCTAGAGTTCTGCGGCTCTGAAAGTTAGCATTGCCTTCTGAATGGCAGCTGTTTAAAAAGCTGAAAAGAAGGGCAGTGTGACTGTGGCTCAGGGCAGAATTCTCACCTGCCATGCCAGACACACAGGTTCAATTCCTGGTGCCTGCCGATGAAAAACAGAAAAAACATATAAAAAGCTCTAAAGGAGATCAGACCAGTTAGAGATCTGAATGAAGCTGATCTGGTTAGGACTAAAGTAGACAATAAAACAGACTAAAGGATAAAGGATGATATTGACTGTGTTTGAAAACTTCAACATATGTGTAAGACCAAAGGAAGAGTTGTTTATTTGGTCAAGATTTATATTTTTGGTAGCACACTCTCTTACTTATCTTGAAAGGTTAATTTATTTGAACACCATAATTACGTAGAACCTGGAAAATGGAGTGAGATCTTGTTGGTCTGTACAGATTAGTGTGATGACCCAATACATCCCAGAGCAACTTGAGCAGAGAATAAAAAAGTATTTGCAAAGTCTCCTTGCGGGACTGGGGAAAAATGTAGAAATATTAAACCTGCCCACCTGGGGAATTCCAGATAATCTTGCCAGCATTAGGGACTACCAATTTAACAGGGCATAGACTTACCCTTATGAAACTTATTCCTGCAAAGGAGAAGCTAAGCCTACTCATGATTTTGCCTAAGAATCACACTCCTCCCCGGCTCCCAGAGCCTCTTTTGTTGCTCAGATGTGGCCTCTCTCTCAAAGTCGACTCAGCAGGGGAACTCACTGCCCTTGTCCCTACTTGGGACATGACTTTCAGGGGTATAAATCTTCCTGGCAACATGGGACATGACTTTTAGGAATGAACCTGGACCTGGTATCATGTGATTAAGAAAGTCTTCTTGACCAAAAAGAGGGAGAGAAATAAAACAAGACAGTTTCAGTGGCTGAGAGATTTCAAACAGAGTTGAGAGGCCATTCTGGAGGTTATTCTTATGCATTATATAGATTTTTCTTTTTTAGTATTTAGTGGATTCTAATAGTCAGAAGGAAATACCTGAAACTGTATTTTAGTAACCTTGATTCTTGAAGATGATTGTACAACTATACAGCTTTTACAGTGTGACTGTATGATTGTGAAAGCCTGTGGCTGACATGTTATTCATCCACTGTATGGACTGATGAGTAAAATAATAAGCACAAAAAAATAATAATAATAGGGGTGATAAGGGGCATCTGAGATTTTGGATGTTCTTTTCCATATTTAATTTTATTTTTATTCTTTTCTTTTTTGAGTAGTGAGAATGTTCAAAACTTGATTGTGGTGATGAATGCACACCTATATGGTGATACTGCAAACTATTTGACTGTATATGTGACTGTATTTCAATAAAATATGGGTATGTTTTATATATATGCCTTAAAATATGGGTGTAAGTACTGTTATGAGTTAAATATGACCCCCAAAAAGATATACTGAAGTCCAAATTCCCAGTACTAAAAAAGTGAACTTTTATGATATATGGCTGTTGTGGATGGAACTGAGTTAAAACTAGATTTTCCTGGAGTAGATTAGACCCTTATTCAAATATAGTTGGTTTCTTTATAAGAAGAAGAAAAGAAACACAGACAGACACAGAGAGGGTGGCCATGTGATATTGCGGGCTGAGATTCAGTTATGTCACAACCCAAGGAACACCAAAGATGGTTGGTGATCACCAAAAGCCAGGAAGAAGTATGGAACAATTTCTTCCCTACAGACTTCAGAGGGACATGGTTCTTCTGACACCCTGGGTTTTGGACTATCAGCCTTCAGAACTGTGAGACAATAGATTTCTGTTGTTTACAGTCACCTGGTTTGTGGTATGCTTTGTGGCAAAACAAAGAAGGAAAGAAAAGTAGGTGAATCATTATAAAAATTTTTAATTCATGTTTATATATGATCTGACAAATATGATTATTATTTCTAGCATTTTCATCATTCTAAATCTCTTAGTTGTGTATCATGCTAAATTGGCAATACCAATTATATCCTTTCATGCTAGAAGAAAGAGCAAACATTGTTGTACATATCATGCAATATTATATCCCAAGTCTAAATGTCAGAAAGGATACAGTTAAAAATGAGACTTGAAGTGATTAGAAATTATAGAGTGAAATAGCACTTCATTTTGTCTAAAAATACATATTTAGAAGGTACAAATGACAATAATTACTTTCAGAATCAACATTATAGCATTATAAATTAGTATATAAGGGCAATAATGACAATTAATTTTATTTCAGATATGACTATTCATAATTTGCATAGCTTTGCATTAATCAAGAACTTAAGACTCCACTATGGAATATTAGAACAAAGTCTGTTCTATATAAATTTATCTGACATAGTATATAATAATCTGCTTGGCCAACATAACTCCTCATGAAACCTATGTTTCTGAGTCTTACACTCAGTAAGAATTGAACCAGAAAGAATTTGATGAGTCAAATATTTCAGCCTTTTCCAAGTTTTACCTGGTCGCATAAATGTAGATTTACATTCAATCAGATTAATAATTTAATTAGACAAAATAAGAAAAAAACATTAGTTAGACAGTTACTATGCACCTGGCTGTTTGTACACAGTATTTCATTAAAATGTTGTATGACCAATCTGGGCTTTAAACCCAGTGTACTAGTCCCAGTGCTGGGCAATTAATCACCACACTATGTTTCTAATAATGGTAGTAACTAAGATTTTGTGCCAATAAAACAATTATTGATATCAAAGTTTTGCCAGATTTTGAAATTGTTATTTTGCCATGTGAAATGTACAGTCATCATGGAGAAGGTTGAAGTAAAGATGTTACATTTCACACTGAATCCATCTGAATTCCAAATCTAAAACATATTTTTTTAATCTTGATATAGATTCTTTTTCTTTTTTGTAAAAAAGAACATATATATAAGAAAGCAATAAATTTCAAAGCACAGTACCATAATTAGTTGTAGAATGTATTTCAGAGTTTGACATGGGTTACAATTCCACAATTTTTGGCTTTTACTTCAAGCTACTCCAAGATACTGGAGACTAAAAGAGTTATCAATTTAGTGATTCTGCATTCATACTCATTTGTTAAATTCTATCTTCTCTGTATAACTTCACCATCACCTTTTATCTCTCCATCCCTCTCTTTAGGAGTGTTTGGGTTATGGCCTTTCTAAATTTTTCATGTTGGAAGGGTCTGTCACTGATATGGGGTAGGGAGATGGAACTATCTGATTTTCTCGAGAGGCTGGGCCCCCTAGGTTTCAGGTCTTATTTGGTCCAGAGACCCATATGGAGGTTGTAGGTTTCTGAAAAGTTTCTAGTGCATGGAACCTTTGTGGAATCTTTTCTCTAGGTGTTCTTTAGGATTGGCTGGAATAGTCCTGGTTGGGGTTTGGTAGGTTATGATAGGTAAGAATGTCTAACTGAAGCTTGCATAAGAGGAACTTCCAGAGTAACCTCTTGACTCTATTTGAATTCTCTCTGCCACTGGTACTTTATTAGTTGCACTTCTTTCTCCCCTTTTGCTCAGGATGGAATTGTTGATCCCATGGTGTCAGGGCCAGACTCCTTCCTGGGAGTCATCTCCCATGCCACTAGGGAGACATTCAATCATGGATGTCATGCCCACAGAGAGGGGAAGGCAATGTTTTCACTTTCAGAGTTGGGCTTAGAGAGAGTGAGGCCACATCTGAGCAACAAGAGGTCCTCCAGAAGTAACTCTTAGGCATACCTATAAGTAGGCTAAGCTTCTCCACTACCTACATAAGCTTCACAAGAGCCAGCCTAAAGATCAAGGGCTTGAACTATTAATTTGGGTTTCCCTAAAGTTTGGCACAGTATCAGGGGATTCCTGATGGTAAAGTTTAATTGTTCCGTGTTTTTTCTCCCACCCCTCAAGGGACTTTGCCAATACTTTTTGATTATTGCTTAATATACTCTAGGATGTATCCAGGCATCACATTAAGCTATACAGGATTAAAGGACCTCTTTCGTATTCTGGGCTCCCTGTTTCAATCGTTCAGATGAGTTATACTGATAGGTTGAGTTAGATTATGTGCTACAGAAAATTTAGTTTCCAGACCAAATAAACCTTTCTTTCTTTGGTCTCCAAGAGTGTGCTTATAAAATATGTCTTTGTTACCCCTGTGTTCTGAATTACTTTAACCCTGACCTGATCAGCTTTATTCTTATCTACAAATATCAGTTTATAAAAAAAAATTCAGAAATAATAATTACCACTGAGGACTAAATGTGTCTGCTATTAAAGCTTACAATCTAGGCCCCTGTTTTCTTATAAGCATTTTCTGAAGGAGACCATACCATAATTGTTCTTTCATTTCTGGCAATGATGTGAATGAACATTTGGAATATTTGGTGAGGCAAAATAAGCCAAATCTATGACATATTTTACATAATATTTTTATTGCATAAGTTGTAGGTTTTATGGAAAAATCAAACAGAAAATACAGAGTTCCCATATAACCCTCCAGTTGTGAGGTTATGTATGGGGTTAGGTATGGTTTGAGATCTTTCTTCTTTTCTCATGTAAGCTTTTAGAGCTATAAATTTCATTCTGGGCACTGCTTTTGTTGCACCCATAAGTTTAGGTTTGTTGTCATTTTCGTTCACCTAATTTCCCTTGTCATTTCTTCTTTGACTCTCTGATTATGAGAGTGTGTTGCTAAAGTTCCACATTTTTGTGAAATTTTCAGTTCTCCATTTGTTATTGATTTCTAGCTTCATTCCTTTGTGGGCTGAGAATGTATATTGTATGGTTTTTACCAGATAAAAAATTCATGGTTGGCAATTGTTTTCTTTCAGCACATTAAATATTTTGTGTCCCTATCTTCTTGCTTCCATGATTTCTGATGAGAAATGAACACTTAATCTTATTGTTATGAGTTTTTTTATTTTTTCTTTTTATTTCCTTTTCTGGAGTGATGCAAAAAAAAACCTTATTAGGATTACCTTTTACATAGACATAGCTTTTGTTTTGCAGCTCTCAGAACTCTCTGCTTGTCCTTGGTATTGAATATTTTAACTACTATCTGCCTGGGTGGTTCTCTTAGTTTTTCCTGTATGGGGTTCGTTGTGTCTCTTGAATGTGCATATTCATGTTTTTTGTTTAATTTTGGAATTTGTTTGCCATTATCTCCATGAATACTCCTTGTGTCCCTTTTTCTCTTTCTTCTTCTGGGACACCTATTATACATTTCTTGGTACTCTTTGCTTAATGGTGTACCACAGATCTTTTTTTTTTTTTTTTTCATTCTTTTTACTTTCTGCTCCTCAGCCTGAATCACTACAATAGTCATGTGTCTGAGTTCGTTAATGCATTATTCTGTTGGCATAATCTGCTGTTGAAACCCTTTAGGGAATTTTTCATTTTAGTTATTTTCATCTTCAGTATTTCTGTTTGGTTTCTTTTTAAAATTTCTATCTCTTTATTGAGATTTACATATTGTTCATTCATAATTTTCCTAATATCCTTTAGTTATTTCTCAGTGTTTTCCTTGAGCATATTGAGGATCATGTTTTTAAAGATTTGTCCACTATGTCCAAAGGTTGGTCTTCTTCATTGATTGATCTTAGATTTTTTTTGTTTCTTTGGTTGGGCCATCATTTCCTGTTACTTTGTCTTGTAAATTTTTGTTATACATTGTACACTTTTTTGCTATTACCTTTTTTTTTTATTAAAGCAACTGCAGGTTTACAGAAAAATCATGCAGAAGATACAGAGTTCACTTAAACCCCCTCACACACATGCACACACACACACACTTACAGTTTTCCCTATAATTAACACTTTGTCTTAGTGTGGTACCTTTACTACAATTGCTGAAGCAATTTTTTTCTTGATTATTGTTTGTTTTTTAAAAGTACATTTTTATTGTGAAAAATATATATTAAAAAGCAATAAATGGGTGGGCCACAGTAGCTCAGCAGGCAGAGTTTTCATCTGCCCTGACAGAGACCTGGGTTCAATTCCTGGTGTCTGCTCATGCAAAAAAAAAAAAAAAAGCAATAAATTTCAAAGCACACCACAATTCAGAGTTTGGTATGAGTTACAATTCCACAATTTTAGGTTTTTACTTCTACCTGCCCCAAGACACAGGAGACCAAGAGAAATATCAAGATAAAGGTTCAGCAGTCCTACTGATTTGTTAAACCTCTATTTTCTGTATAACACCCCCTTCTCCTTTGATCTTTCTCCTAATCTTTAGGGGTATTTGGGCTATGCTCATTCTAACTTTTTCATGTTGGAAAGGGCTGTGGATAATATGGGATAAAGGTATGAAAATTGATGTTCTGAAGAAGCTGGCCTCTCTGGGTTTCAGAACTTATCTGGCCTAGGAACCCATCTAGAGATTGGAGGCTTCTGGAAAATAACCATAGTGCATGGAACCTTTGTAGTATTTTAGGCGATGCCCTAGGTGTTCTTTAGGGTGGGCAGGAATGGTGTTGTTTGGGATGTGGCCAACCATGATAAGTAGCAATGTCTAGCCAAAATTTGCATAAGAGTAATCTCCAGAGCAGCCTCTTAATTCTATTTGAACTCTCTCAGCTACTGATACCTTATTTGCTACACTTCTTTTTCCCCTTTTGGTCAGGATGGTATTGTTCATCCCTCAGTGCACCTCCATTCACTAGGCATCATGTATAATGTCCAAAGTCAATAGTCCATCCTACCTTTCAATTTTAGACAATTTTCATTGCTCCCAAGAGAAAAATAACTGATAAACACACCATCACCAAATAGAAAATCCACACCTCCTCTTAACTCTTTTTTTTTTTTTTCTCATGGTCTCTCCCTTCTCTTCCTTCATTCTGTTGATGTAGCTTCTTGCTTCTTGTAATGTTTCTGTCTGAAATTCAGTTTCTGTCTGTCTGAATTTCTTTACACTTAAAAGGTGTCTGGTATATGATTAAGACATATATTGATTGAGGTGGGTCACACCTTACCTGATGTAGCCTCATCAAAAAGTCCTACTTACAATATGTTCAGTACCACAAGAATAGATTATACATAAGAACATGTTTTTCTGGAGTACATACAGAGCCAAACTAACACAGAATTTCCCTTAACTCTTGTCCACCCCCCCCATTATTTACCCCAGTTGTTGCTGTAGTACTGTTGATGTCTTCTTGTTAAACATAGCCCATAGCATGCAAAAGTAGTTTTTTCCCTATACTCTGATATTATACATTCTTTGTACAAGATTTATACCTTTGAAGTAGCTCATATAAGAACTCATTTATATTTGCAGTGTTAATCAGTGGGATATATATACCCCTTTCAATCATGTTCATCTTCAATATGGCAATATTACTTATAGACCCACTAATGAACTGCTTTCACTTCTATTCGTTCCCTTACCTTTAAGTTCAACTTTATCAGCTATCTGTTCACCCATTCTAGCATCCATTTTTCTCTAGGTCCCCTATATTCTGTATTAGAATTTACCATTGCCATGAAAGCAGAATCACACAGTATCTATCCTTTTATGTATGAATTATTTCACTCAGCATTATGTCCTCAAGGCTCATCCATCTTGTCATGTGCTTCAGGATGTCATTTTATCTTACTGCTGCATAATATTATTTTACTGCTGCACTATATATATATATATATACTGCATTTTGTTTATCCACTCCTCTGTTGATGAGTACTTGGATTGTTTCCATCTTTTGGTAATTGTGAATTATCCTGCTATGAACACTGGTGTGCAAATGTTTGTTTGTGTCACTGCTTTCAACTCTTCTGGTTATATACCAAATAGTGGTATTACCTGGTCATAGGGCAACTTGATATTAGTTTTCTGAGGAACTGCCAGACTGCCCTCCATAGTGGCTATACCATTATACATTCTCATGAGCAATGCATAAGTGTCCCAATTTCTCCACTCCTCTCCAACATTTGTAGTTTCCTGTTTGTTTAATAGCAGCCGTTTTTATAGGTGTGCAGTGGTATCTCATTGTAGTCTTGACCTGCATTTCCCCTATAGATAATGAAAATGAGTATCTCTTCATGTGCTTTTTAGTCATCTGTATTTGATTTTCAGAAAGTGTTTATTCATATCTTTAGCTCATTTTATAATTGGGTTGTTTGCTCTTCTGTTGTTGATTTGTGTGATTTTTTATGTAAACATGATACTAAACCTTTATCCAAAATGATTTCCAAATATTTTCTCCCATTGAGTTGACTGCCTCTTCACCTTTTTGATAAAGTCTTCTGAAGCACAGAAACATTGATTTTGAGGAGTTCACATTTATCTATATTTTCTTTTATTGCTTGTGCTTTGGGAGTAAAGGTTAGGAAGATACTTTCTATTATTAGGTCTTGAAGATGTTTCCCTATATTTTCTTCTAGGAGTTTTATGGTACTAGCACTTATATTTAGATCTTTGAGTTAGTCTTTTACACTGTACATTTTAATATTTTATAGTGCTTACTCAGGGATTTAGTGACTTATCTGTTTGTATTCAGATAGTGATATTAGAGAGTGCTTGAGGCCAGGAGCTAACAAAAACAAATAAAACAATGCAAAAACAATAACAAATAAACAAAAAACCTGTCAGAGTCTTTGCAAATTGACTCCTCATTGGCTGGTGCTCTCCTTCAGCTTCAGCCCTCCTATCAAGATCAGCCTGAGGCAATGTGAATTGCAGGGGTCTCTTTGTCTTCTCTGAGCCAATGTCTTGCCTGGGCTTGTGCTTCCTTGTGGCCTTAGGAATTTGCCCATTCATAGGAATTTGAAGTCTCCCTTTACTCCTTATGAAACGTACTTTTCACCCTTCCCGGACGCTTTCTGTATGACTTTATGAAGTAAATCCTTTGCCTAGGATACTTCAATTTGATTGTTTTTCATACTGCTTAGTTGTCCACAAGCTGCTGCTGCCTGTATAGCAAATTATAGGAAGGCAAGACAGAGATTAATTTCCTGGTTCAGTCTTTCAGGCTCTCATGGATTGGCATCAATTTACAGACACCTGAATATACACATGGGTGTTACTCTGCTTCCTCCAGAACAGGGCCAGCATCCAAAATGAGAGCACATGGTGGCTTTTCCTACCATTTTTTTAAGCTGTGCTTTCTTGATTTGACCCTTGCCCAGTTACTTAAATCCTTTACCTGTTTTCCCAGTTTTGAGGAAGATGACTTTGCCAGTTTTTATTGATTATTCAAAGATTATGTGAAAGAATGGTGCCTGGCACACCTGGCACTGCCATCTTTTTCATCTAGAAACCCCAATACATGTTTAAGAGCCCTTCCAATAATTTAGGTTTGAATATGTTGTCTTAACCCATCTAGTGAAGAAATCTAATCTTTTCTCCTCAGTTTTCCTCATCCTGTTGTTGATCCATAGTTACCAATGCTAGGCTGGAAAGCATGTCATACCCATCAACTGCATTGCTTCAACTTAATCAAAGGCCACTCACCACGTCTTGCCAGTATCTAATCTATGGTCCATGAAGACCTCTTCTCTACATCTCTGGTGCATCTTCTGGAGGTTCAAAATTCACCCAGCAAGCACCCACAAAAAACCCCTGCTCCAATGCCAGTACAATTTGATCACTGCCTTGCCACATGAGGATTTCAAGGTTGCCAACACTGCTGCTTTCACTTTACTCAATTTAACTCAAACATTCACCAGTGTAGGATCTGTCTAGGAGACTACAGCTACAATTTCAAGAGGCATCCTCATACTTGCCTCCATATGGACCTATGTAATAGTTTCTGAGATGCAATCCCAAGATGAAATTGCTGGGCCATAGTGTACTTGCATACATAATTTGACTAAGATCTAACAGGATGCTCCCAAGAATAGCTGTATCCTTCCCACTAGAAAAGCTTGAACATTTTTAATGTTTTTTTTTTTTTTTTTAATTCTTAGGGTATTTGCCACTAACTATAGTTATGTGTTTTCTCTTTATTCTCTTTTCTTTATTAATTTTGTAAATATAACAATATTTGTACCTTGCATGTTTCACATCATATTGGTGTCTTATTCCTTTCTTTGACCCACAGCACAAAATCTAATTTATTTTCTTCAGTTAATGCCTTTTTAAATAAACATAACATCTGCTATATTTTTGAGGAACATTTCTTCATGTATCATCTAGCAGCACCCTTGAAGTTTTATGTTTATTTCAGTATATTCTCCAAAGTTTTTCAAAGTTAGTGTTCATGTGGTAAATATTCTGAGGCTTGATTGGATACAACACCCTAAGTGCTTGCATGTGGCATTAAAAAGCCTGTTCTCAATATAAATAATTTTCCTTAGTAGGTGATAATCTCATCCTATACAGAAGAATATTCCATTTGTCTTTAATAGTTCAAAGTTAATTGTAATACACCAGTAATAATAGTAGCTAATACTTAGTAAATATGTGCAAGGCATTATCCTGCTCAGACTTTACCTATATTAACCCATTTACATATATTAACTCATTATTCTGCCTAGGCTTTACATATGTTAACCCATTTGCTTCTCATAGTATTGTTTCTAAACAGACACTTTATTACTCTAATTTTATTGTTGCACAAGGTGAGGTACAGAAAGGTGATCTTAGAAGTCATTTCAAAACAGAGGGCTATCATTTCTCTTTAACTCTGGGATATTAATATTCATTATTTCATCAAATATGTCTTCCCTCTATTTCCTCCTACCACTCTGCCACCACAGCCTTTCATCTGAAATGCCTATTAACTGGATGTTGATACTTTTATTTCTATTCTCCAAAATCTTCTAGTTTATATTTTCTCTTTTTAATTTTTCCTTCTACCATCTGAGAGGTTTTCATCTGATCTTTCAGCAGACTAATTCTTTCTTCATTTGAATCATTTGCATTATTAAGCTTTGTTTTTCTGTTCTTTATCTCAAATATTGCAGTTTTCAAACTTATTTTATCCATGTAATTATTTCTTATTACTTCTCCTACATTTTATTAGCAGCTTTCTTCCCCCTTTAAATACCTTAATTAAACATTTTAAATTCTTGGTCCATCTGTTCCAAGAATTCTGCTTCATGTAATATTATTTTTAATTTGCTGAGTTTCTTTTATAAGTTGTTTATCCCAGCATTTAGATTTTTTCCCTGAGAGCTCACAACAATACCTGATAATATGAATTAGAGGCAGCCCATGTTACATTCTTCCTGTTGAGTTCATACAAAGGGGAGAGGTTGAGATTAAATGGGGAACCCCAATGCACCAAAGAACTTCTGTCAATCACACTGCCTGCTGCTACTCCACCAAACAAATCACACAGAATCATTTTCAAGATGACAGTCTCCTTAAAATCAAATCCATTATCATTTAAGGGGAATCAGGACAGGGAAGAGAGATTTCTGAGACAGCTGGGCAGCCAACCTTTGTTTCATGTGCACCTCACCCAGCAAAAATTTCACAGGCTTTATTATTACTCTTTTGACACCATTAGGTTGCTACTGTTTTCTGTGCAGACGATGAAGTGAGAACAGTTCAGAAGCAACGTACGAAAGAATGAAAGGCAAGAAATCTGAAAATCTCTCTCCCAAACAGGTTGGCTGCCCTTTACCCAAAGATGCGGCCCACACCCCTGCAGCATTTTTCAGCTTTTACATTCATTTCCACATCCACAGTTCTCTCTGCTTCCACAGTTTCTCCAAATTTGGGGGAGGATGTAGTAGTCTCTGCTAGTTCTCCTGATTGTCAGAACTGGATGCCATCCTTTCTGATTTTTCTACATCTTTCATTTAGCGACAGGAGGGAGGAAAAGAAAATTCAGTCAATTTCATTTAGGCTTAGTAGAATGGCTCACCAGGTTTATTTATGACAGCAAAGTACCAGTTTATTCTTTCTATATGTTTAACCTTCCAGCCTCCTGACTTTCTAATCAGTCAGAATCACTACTTCCGCTAGCAGAGAGTATACCCTGCCCAGACCTTCAAGTCTGCTCATGGAATCTTCTGGAGTCTCAGATCCTAATGTATAAACAAAATCCTTAGATTGTTCTAGTAGGTGGATGACATACTACAGTTGAAAAACTTAGATCAAGAACTTCCCAATTTTCTAATATTTTAGGAACTGCTTTGGGTCTAACATTTTAAACTGGTTCTTTAATTACAAGCTCCAAAGCTTATTCAGTACACTAAATAGTATCCTGATATCTGTAAACAAACAAACAAACAAAAAGCTTCTAAACTCTTTAGATTAATTCTGATAGGCTCTAAAGAAATTCTGACATTTTAATTTTGCTTTGGGAAGCTGCTAAATTCACCACACAATCTTGGCTATTACACGTTGAAGTTCAGGATAATCTAAATTCAGAATTTCCTCCTTCAAAACATTCTTACTGTTAATGAATTACACAGGTATTACACCTTCTGTGCCTTTCAGTTCAAAAGGAGAAAAGCTGTTCTTTTCATTTGGAGCAGAGTCTGTGATTATGGACCAACTAATTAACTTTCTGATAGGGAAGGGGTGATATAATTTTCACTTCTAGCTTTTGTCTCTTCCACATGGATGAGGTTGCCACTTATAAATTCCATGACTGCTGTTGTGCAAAAGCTTTTTCTAAGAATTCACTTTAAGCCCATTTCTATACCTACCACTAAGCTCCCATAGCAACAGAGAAAATTTTAAAAAGCCAGACAAACTTACCAAGTTAAATTTCCACATTTCTTATGTATAAGAGGCAGGATTTCCCTTCAGCATTTTCTGAGCTTCCTTCCCAGTTCAGAATATTTTAATAAAATATTACTGTAAGTAAAACAAACCATGGCAAGGAAAAGAGGCACTACATGTGCTTTCTTACTGCAGCTGAGTCTCACGAAACCACAGTAGAAAATAAAACTCTCCAAAAATCCCAGCTGCTAAAAGGGGGTGTTTTGTTTTGTTTTGTTTCGTTTTGTTTTTACTCTGCCATTTTGCTAAGTACCTTATTCCTCTCTTACAATAAGACAATTTCTGTGGTTTCATTGGTTAGAACTTATTCATGGTTCAAAGTATAGAACAAAATTTAAAACTAAAGTTATTTAGTGACACTTGAATAAAAAAAAAAAAACACCTAAATATGCCAACAAAATGAAGTAGCATGCTTCTCATTGATCCAAAAAGTGGGAACTTATCTAAAAAAAAAAAGCCAGATATAGGCACATTCACTTCATCTAAAAAAAAAAAATGGCAATTACATCAATATTGATAAAAATAATAAATTGCCTTACAAGGAGGAAAGTATAGACTGCAATAAGACATCTGTGATCTATGACTCAAGAAATCAAAAGATCCAGGACACGAGGGATGTTGGCTGATTTATAAAATGCCTTACTGCATTGGGTTCAAGTGCCAGTAAGTGCCTTAGATCACCAATACCATCATCCTTAATATATGCTTTTTAGGACATTTAAATAGCTGATGCAGTATTTCATTTATGACCATCCTGAGTAGAGTTTCTCTATAGCATTTTTAGACGCTAAGAAAGGAGGAAGCCTGGTTAGGTGGTTAAATGCAAAGGAAATCTGCTGTATTTTGAGAACTGCCTATACTTATAATTTAACCTTGAGGAACTGTCATGAATTCTTGGTAAATAGAACAGAGCTTAGAGATGGCTAATACATTCTCTTCCAGGGTTATGTTCTCTCCTCTGGAAAGAGTTCTAGGACTTTCCTTCGGCTTTTATATCACAATTGGTAAATAACTATAATAACTGACATTATTAAGTACAAACAATATGCCTAGCATTGTTCTAAATGTTTTATATGAAATAGCTCAATTGAACACCAACATATTCCAATGAGGAAGGTACCGTTTTGTTTTCATTTTTGCATGTGAGAATGTCAGTTCTTGAATACTTTAAGTTACTTGCATAAGTTTATACAGTATATTAATTGTTCCACTTTAAATTAGTGTCGTACATTAACTCTGTTTCCAAAAATCGAGCTCCTTTAGGTCACATTCATTGTTTTTTTGCTGTTGTTTTTGTTTTTTCATTTGAAATACTCTGCAGTATTTAATACAGTGTTTGGTAGGTAGTGTACAAAAATACTGGTTAATAAAAATTCATTTTATAGAACATGAATGAATTAGAAATTTTCTGCCCCGCCAGATGTGCTTTCTACCATTTTCATGCTTTGGGCCCCAGTAAACTGATCTCTGTAGACTGCTTCATCAAGCCTCTTTACCTTCTAGCTTCTCGTTTGGTCTGGCAAATGAAGAGGGCTGCAGGAGATTGAAGGGTGGGAGAAAGGGAGAACTGGGTGTATTTTCCCAGCACTATCATTTCAGCTTTCTGAGTAGTGATGGTTTCTTAGTGAATAGCCACAGCTTCTACCAAGCAGCTACAGCTACTGCTTATCTGTAGGTCCTTGTAGCTGGTCCTTCCCCTGACCCAACTTTGTAATTAGTACTTTTGTAAAATTTTCCTTACTTGCCCTGTTTGTGCATGACATTATGTTTCCTGCCAGGATTCTGGTTGATAAATGAAAATAAAGCATAGAAAAATCAAGCAATTTGCCAATTATTAACATTTATATCTCCCATAGCAGATAATGATAATCACTATTCTTGAGTGCTAACTACATGCTAAGCACTATGCTAAATGCTAAGAGCTACTAGGCCAGAGTTTAATGTACTATTTAAGAAAATTATCCTGTTCTATGTTTGTATCTTACCTTCTCTCATTACAATCAGTGTGAATTTGGTAGGTTGTTTATTCTATGCTGGTACAAGAGGGATGACAACACCTACTTCATTGATTTGTTACTAAGTACCTGACATGTGGTAAGTATTCAATAAGTTCCCATTAGAGCTTGGTGTTCTTAACTTGAAATCATGGCTTTTTTTTTTTCTAAAGAATTCAAGCTTTATCAAAATAAACAAAGCAGTATCGGTCAATCTATTTTCAATTTACCCAGTCTTTTCAGTGTTAAACTGACTTTTCTCTAATACTTAGAATTTTACTTAGCTGTGTTGTGGAATGCTTAGGTATTTTTATGTTGACCAAGAAAAATCTAATGCTAAATCTGCTGTCCATCAGATTAGCACATGTAATGCTAAATAAATGCATTAAATAAAACATTAAATAAAAATACTAAATTGGTTATCATTTTAACATAATATACCCTTATTGGGGGATGAGGATAAACTAACCATACTGTTCCATGTAGCCAGGAAGAAGAGACTTATTGGCAATAAAATTGTCCCTCGAAATCATTAGTTCAAACCCTCTCATTCTGGAGATGAGAAAACTGAGACTTAGAAAGCAAAAGCTGGCCAAGGTTGCACAACTGGCCAGCGGCAATTTGGGTTTAAGAATCAGATCTCTCAACTCCTAACCCTCGAAATGGTTCTTATCCTCAAACTGTTGATCTCTTTGAAGTCCTCATGTAAATGCTAATGTAAATGTTTTAAATCAATTTCTCTTCAAATACCCTTTCATACAGAGTTGCAAATTTCCCCTCAGTTGAAAATAGTTTCATAGAATAAAATTTGATGCTATGGTGATTATACATTCTGAAAGTACCTAAAATATAAAACAGGTACTCACGCACAAAGAAATACACAGAATTTAAGTTTATTTTTAAAATAAAATTTCTTAATGTTTGGGATTCCATAGACCTGTAAATTTTTTTTTAAGAAATTGAACTACCAACAAATGGTTGCCTAAAATAAATAAATAATAAAAATAAATAAATAAAAGTAAAAGTAAAAATACTTTACTTTTTCAAGTATGAACACTATATCTATATCTAGATGGGACAGATAGATAAATAGAGAGATAATGGAGAGATAGATAGTGTTAAACTCTTATAAAAGAAATCCATTTACAAATTTTTTCCTCAAATTGTAATTACCAGAGTAAAGGACAATTATCCCTTTAGACACACACACATGCACACACAGGAATTTTGGAAACTCTGCTGTAACATAAATATACTGTTCTTTTTTATTTTCTCATCTTTTCATAGGCCAATTAAATCTTCATCCCAGGATAGAAGAAGTTCAAGAACTAGTTCAAGAAATCACTGTTCTACAGCACCTAAATAAAAGGTTAAGTACATAGTTTATATATAATTATCATACAAGAATCACTGGATGACTTTGATTAACAGGACCCACTCATAACGATCCTATGAGAACACTTGAGGGATGTGTTGTTTTCAGTTCAAATCTCTAGCTTCCTGTATTGTCCTGGAATGATTCTGAAGGCTATGCTTCAAGTCCTTTCCCTCCTTATGCACAACCTGAGCTATATGAAACTCCAGAGATATACTCCCAGAGCTATTTTTCTATCATTACCAACCAGTCTCCTCGTAGCTGGAACAAATAACCTTTAAATTCTTGCCTTTAAATGATCTCTAGGCCATGTGAGATCATCATTCTAATTTGCTTACTTTGGTTTTTACCATATTGTGATTTCCTGTTAACAAACTTGTCAATTCTGTGAGTCACCGGGGAATACATAAGACCTAACCCTTTGGCTGGAAATTGCCATTCTTTCTTTCTTTTCCAATTTTTTCTTCTGTGGCCAAAGAGTTCTCTCCTGTCCCTAATAGAACAAGGGCTCTTTTGTGCCCTCAAATTTTCACCCTTCCAAAGCATATCCTTTATGAATATTTGCCATCAGGGTTCTGCAATCAGGGACATAAGTAAGAGAGGTTAAATAAGGGACACCCTTTAGTAAGGGTGCCATGGCAACTTGCTCTCTTATCATGAGAATGTTTAAAGGATCCACCAGGGACTAAGATGGACAAAACTTTGTAGCGTTATAGTACATGATCTACCCAGTCTACCTCTTTGACTTTATTACCTTCCATTCTTATTCTAGTTCGTCTTCTTCTTGATCTGTTCTTCCCTCTGTGTGGAATACTCTTTTCCTCATACAGCCACAAGAATAAACCTTACGTTATTTGGGTTTTGAATGTCATCTTCTCAGATAACACTCAATCTGGAATAGCATCTCTCTGTCATGCTTTTGTTGAGCATGCCTTTTAAAAAGTATTCTCTGATGTATTATCTGTATATTGCTGTTCTTTCAACCTCATCATAACATATGGGAGGACATTGATTGACTTTTTTGATTTTGCTTTTCAACGTATTTTCTGCTCCTGGAATAGTATCTGGAACAGCAGTTACTTGTTAAAGTGTTTGCTGACTGGCTGAGTGAATGAATCAATGATTTATAACTACCATTTAGTTTTGGAGTTTATTTGGATTGTTCAGAGCTGGATTGTTTCCTCTTTTATCCATTCTCTTATCAGCTCTGAGTAAGAGAGTGCCAATTATAACCTTACACAGGGGATAATTCTTGGATATATAATGAATCAGTGAACCAAACTCTTCACATTTCCTAGAACTCAAGAGAACATCTCAGTGCCTCCTCAAAATCTCAGTGAACTCCAGCAGTGGGTAAACCCTTAGGTAAAATGATGTGATGCGACATCAGGAAGATACTCTTTCAGAAATTCGTATGCTCTTCCATGACTGAAAATTAGTGGTTTTCTGACGTTCTATTTTCTTTTGGTCCGGTAACTCAATCGTGTCCGTGCAATCCATATGGTATCACAGTATAAACAACAGAAACTTCAAAAGTAGATAAATCCTGAGTTCAATCCCTGATTCTGTTTGTGACTGTGAGTAAATTATTTCTCCTTTCCAAGTTTCAACTTCCTCAGGAGTGATATAGAATTCAAAAAAGGATTGTTATGAAGATTAAAGAGATTATGTGACCGACACATATTAGATACTCAAGAAACATTTTTTGCTCATTGCAATCTTCTTGAAATCATCTACTACACATGCTGTAAATCAATGATGTTCAAACAGTGGACCTCAGATCCCTCAGGTTCTGTGCAGGAGCCTAATGGTTTGGTGGAGACAATGGTGGGGGTGTGGAAGCCATTAGTATGGGGATGGGAGCTGGGATGGTACCTGTCTAATTTTCCTGAGCTACTGTCGCAAACACAATACAACGCGTTGGTTTAAGAAACAAGCATTTATTAACTCAGTTTTGAGGCTAAAAGAAGTCCAGATTCGATATCTTGGTAAATCTCGCTTTCTGTTGGATTCTGGGGTGTTCCGGCACTAGCTCCCAGCAATCTTTAGGGTTTCTTGACTTCTGCCTCTGCCTCCCACCTGACAGTAATTCTCTCTCCTTTGTGGCTTCGGTGACTTCTGGGTTTTCATTATAAAGCCTCCAGTAATCTGGATTAAGACCCACTCTGGTTCAACTTGCCACACTTTAACTAAAAAGTAACACCTTCAAAAGGTCTTAGACACAATGACATGTGGATTAAGACTAAGGGCATGTGTTTTCTGGAGTACATAATTCAACCTACCACAGGGCCTTCAGTTAGATCAACTGCATTGTTATGTGTCTGCTCCATATTTGGAGGTTCTAAAAATATATTTCTCTTTTACACAAAGGAAACTGCTTTAGTTTTTCATATGATTATGTACAAGATATATATCATTTCAAAATTCTTTAACTATGCATAAAAGCATAAAAGTAGTTAATTCAGTGAAAAAACCAGACTCAGTGGAGTGCAAACAGGAAGGATCATTACTCTTTCTAGCCACTGCTTCTTTTTAATCTCCTCTCTTGACTTGTTTTCCCCTATCCCTGAATGAGATTTCAGGCAGCTCCTATAACTTTCCTGGTCATTTTCATGAATTAGCACAGGTTCTTAATAGTCAGACAATTAAAATGTTTACAGTGTGCTTTAATACATTTTCAGCACCTAATTCAATTTAAAACTTCTCCCCTCCTAGACACAAGCCTGCCTCAGGCTCAGAGGTCTTCAGTGAAAAGAGGAGTGGGTTTTCTCCTCCTCTCTGCTCCACCTCTTCCCCCATATTGCTCTGATAAAGAGTTGCAGGAAGTGGGGATGGGGAAAACAGTAGTCAAAAGGAATCGGTAAGAAGAGACCAGTAGTAGGGGAAGAAAAAACCTTACTTAACTAGCATAGTTGTAATTTGGCACAGGTGCCCTGTGGGTGTGGCAGGTGTCCAAGGCTGACTCTTTCTTTCGTGTAGCACTTTGGAAGATTCCATGATATGGGCAATGCCTCTTCTGGTCACCACCACGATAGCCTCCCCATGAGACCAGCCTTTGCTGGCTTATGCCACTATGACTCCCTCCTCTGAGATCCATGACTCATCCAGGTGAACCTCTTGCAAAAGGCACCTTGGAAAAATGACTCCAGCCTGGGCCCATGAGTGTGACTTAATTCTTGCCCATAAGAAATATTCATGCACTCGCCTTTTCCTCACTAAATTCCAGGAGTAAAGGTCTTTCCCAACCTAGTATTGTTTCTTCACTCTGTTGCCACAATCCACTCGAGCAAGATTCTTACTTTCAGATTTTTTATCCCTTACATCCTTGGGCTCATATAATCTCTCGTGGTTCTCTAAAATACTTACTTGAGAAGTTGGGAAGAAACCCCTCTCTCAACTTGAAAGCAGGGGAAATACTTCGGTAACCTGATAACTGTCCTCTAAAGAAAATCCTTTCTCTAATATAAAAGTTTCCTTTTATGTAACTTGAAAGTGAGTGAGGAGTTAAAGAAGGTAGGTAATGTAAGGATGGTCTAGCAGTTCTCTTTACTATATATAGGCACTTGGCACATCATGTTCTCAGCTTTAGGTACTCAGTTATAATTATGTTATAATTTCCCTGAAATTTCACCACCCTAAGAGTATCACCTTCAAAATGTTGGTGGACATCTGCATAATTGGGATCATAACATATTCATGAATACATAAAAATAAGAGTTTCTTCTGATTGTTTTTTTACCAAAAATGATCATAATCTATAAATTTACCTTTCCTTAGCTTTTATCATTTACAACTACATTTTAAAAATCTCCTGTCAACTTCCCCAGAGATAACTTTATATTTTCTTTAGTTGTATTATTCTATATTATGGATTTACAATAATTTATTCAACCATTTCCCTTTTGGTGGACACTGTTTTTTTTTCTATCCTCATATCCTAGTGCTTTATTTTTCTGTAGAATAAATACATAGATGAGGCAAAGCTGGGTTGAAGGTTGTGTGCATGTTGAATTTTAATACCTGTTGCCAGATTTATTTCTAAAAAGAGTACAATAGGTAGCATTTTTACTAGCAAAGAATGAGACCAGCTTTCATCCCACAATGCTACCAGAAGTAAGTAATATCCTTTCTTATAATTTTTGCCAGCTTTATAAGCATAAGGTGTGTCACTTTTTACAGTAAGCATTTCCATACCTTGGGAGGTTGAACTTCTGACAAGGTTTATTGGCTCTCGGGATTTGTTCTTTTGTGAACTGCCTATTCATGCATGTGTTCCTTTTCTATTTTTTCTTTTCGTTATTTTTTATCAATTTGTAAAAGCTTATTTTATTCTAAAGTTTTTATCTCTCATATGCTTTGTGAATATTTCCTTCAGTCAATCATTACAGAATTTTTATGGTATATTTTACCATAGAAATAGTTTTTCTAAACATTTACTTAAGCAAATATATATATAGTTTCTCGGTGCAGCAGGGATTCTTATTTTTATTGCACAAGACTTCTCAACCTGAAGGTTACACATATGCATAGAATGTGTATATGTATGTATCCATGGAAGGACGTGTGCTGTGTCTGCATAGTTTTAAATGTGTAAATGTAAATATTAAAATCAGCTATAGTTTTTTAAATGTGAAAAATACAGATTTATTTTCTTCCTGAAAGATTGCCAGTTTTGCTAGACCTATTTATTTCTAAACAGTTCTAAATAAGACCATATTTCCTTATGAAAAAATTACCTTTACTCATATCTTATATTTCTGAGTTTTCTATTCCAATTCACATTAAAAAAATTTCTATTCCAATGCCAACATCAGACCATTTTTAATTTTGTGGCTTTAGGGTATATTTTCATCACTAATAAAGCAAGTTTCTTCTTGCTAGTACTGTCCTTTCATTCTGATATTCCTTTATCTGGGCACAATCAGTTTTAAAATATAACATGTTTAGAACACCTGATTGTGTGTGTGTGCGTTGTGTGTGTTGGTGAGGAGGGGAAAGGAGAGGTGAGTCAATTAAAAGATTGAAACAGAAAAACTGTTTGGCCTGATAGGAAATGCTTTAATTTTCCTCCTCAATTTGCTGGTGTTAAACAGTTCTATAAATTTTATTTCAGCAAATACAATTGACCTACCACTTTTACTTTTACTTTGGTGTCACTTTCTCATATACCTCCCCTAAGCCCTGTAGACGTCCTCTGTGAAGTAAAGCACTAAATGCTGCTCCTTGACATTTTCTCATTTTAGGAGTCTAATTCCTTAACATCAAGACAAATCAAGTCATTCAGCTTTTAATCACGGATGATATAAATCATTATGTCTGTTAACTCTAGGGTCCATAAATCTCTTAAAATGTGGATTTGTGACACAGGGATGAAATTTACCAGTATTGGCTTTTAGATTTGATTAGAATGATAGGATAGGATAGAACAGATTTTTGCAATTCTGCTTGCAACCAGACCAAATACAGAGGCGCTCAGGCTCACAGTCCGTTGGTGTATTAAGTAACAGCATCACGTTTTCCCTGTTCAGACTAATTGCTTCTTTAATCTGTGCTTGCTGACATACTTGTGCAGTTGTGCAAGTTAATAGGAAGGAGATGGTTTTGGTACTCTTCAGTTTCATTATTTTCTTTGTTTTAAATTGTCTTCATTGTCAGGAACCATCATTTTATTTGATGGTTTAATAAGCAGGAAATCCAACAATAAAAATATAAATGTTTAAAATCACTATAGATAAACATTCAAAGTGTAATATACCAAAAGAGACCCCAGGCCAAGTGGATTAAGTTAAAATTTGGATAATGCTATGAAGGGTGTTTGAAATTCAACCCTACTGAAGCTTATTCTGCTTTGCTTTGCTTGTTCAGACTATCAATCATAGTAAACTTTCAAAATCTGTGGCCTAAAGTTCTGCTGCACTTACACTAATATCGTCGCAGGCACACCCGTTGGATCAAGTGCCCTGCAGCTGACTGATATGCTGATGCAATTTTAAAATGGAACAGCGTGAAGCTGAACCAATGCAGTGGCTAAAATAAGAAACCAATTTAGCTCCATTGTAAAGACAGCCATCGAAATCACCCCCCAAATAATTCAGAAAGTTGAGCTGAAACACTGAAAACACATATTTGGTCTTTTTTGGAGTACGTATTTTATGTACATCTTTGTCCTTCCCTCCTACTCACTGAGAATCTTACCGTCCTCCTTTTCTGAGGTTTAGGGACTGTTATTATATCCACGCTCTCACATGATGCCTCTGTTAAGTTTGGTTCAGCATTTCCATTACAAAACTCATAAGACTACAGAAAAGACTTATTATAACTGTCTAAGGGGGAAAAAATTGCTCCCAGCTGAAACTCACTATATATTGCATTCATATTCAGTCCAGAAGGTGCTTGTCTTCTTTAACATATTATAAAATAAAATTTCATACAATTGCTTTTACTTTCTTTAGTTGCTCCTGTCAGCATGGTCACACACACACACACACACACACACACACACACACACACACACACATGCACACCTAGAGATGCAAAGAGCAATTCATCCCACATTTTATTTGTTTTTCTCCATTTCTATGTCCCAGCCTAGAGCAAAAGTTCCAGGTCTTATCGCACTTCCCTTCAATCTCCTGGAACCCCTCCACCAGCTTTAGTTCTGGTCACGCCTACACCTTCAGATTATAGGGGTGCGACAATCAATCAGGGGATCACAAGGAAGGAGTTTTTATTCCCCTACACTAAGAAGTAATACTGAATTAAAATACAGAGAATATAAAACACTGGAAGATTTCTAAAGCTTACTTTAGAATAGAGCATTAAAAAGGATATCGTGCTTAATCAAACATCCACCATTGGATGAGGATTTTAAGTGGTACAGGATATTTCTTATAATCATTTTACTATTTGATGTTGGGGGAAAAGTGAAAGTGAAGCACAAGCAATTTTTTAAAATGTGAATTTATTAGACATTGTTATAATTTCCTTCCTTTAGTCATATAGAATTAGGTATAAGATAAACAGTATTCAACACACCTTAAATCTGGGAATTTTTTTCCACTGGCTAAAAAAGCATTTGGATTAGTATATCTTCATAATTAATATAAAGCAGTGAAATCAAGAATAATTAAATTCCCACTCCTCTGACTGGGTTTGAGAAAGAAATGTCACCTCTGGGAGATGCCTTGAAGAGGAGAAGTGCCAAGCAAGACCTGTTCAGAACTTAGGTTAATGGAAGGCAAAAACTTGATCCCTAAATCCAGGCCTAAGTTTCTCTGCTTGTCATTCACCTTCTTCTGGCACTGCCCTGACATCCATCCCTGTTTCTATGACTCCCACTGAACAGAGGATCTGTAGAGGGTTAGTGCAGGTGCTCCACGGACCAGGAAGCATTTGCAACTCTGCATCTGCCATAAAGCCACTTTGATCTAAGGGAAAGAATGCTGTGTCTTTCCACACTCCCTTCTTTATCCTTAACATCTAAATAAATAGTCTGTGGGCAGAGGAGTTTTGTATCTGCGCTCAAGCTCATCCAGACATCAGTGTGCAAGAGAAGCCCATAGACAATATTAGCATTCTGCCCGGAGATGCAAGTTAGTTCAAAGAGCACAGGGCCCAACAAATAATGCTGGTGTCTTCAGCATCTGACAATAAAATACAAGAAAGAGACTATATTTAATTGTAGGTACAAAAGAAACCACATAAACACTTATTCCTTGCTGCAGGCTATCAGATGATATACACATCTATTTATAAGCATTCTCTGAGAACTTATTCCAATCCCAGCAGTTTGCCAGGATTGGAGAAGAGAAGTGTTACATTAAAAAAAAAAAAACATAGAAGACAAAGTCCACACCCTGAAATGTTGACAATTACATCTGTAACCCAACAGGAATGTCATAAGTCTCAGATAATGTTTTTAAAGCCATTTTGTACATATTTAAGTGCAACATATTCGTTCATAGATTTTAACAAATAATAGCTGCAATAAAAATCATCAACATATTTTATTTTTTTTTCAGAAAAAATTGATGATCTTAAAATAACATCTCAGGTTGTTACTTTCTATATAGCATGGTATAATATGCTTTCCTACAAAGAAAACGGTCTTTGAAGCCAGAAAGACTTGCCTCTTGTAACTTACTAGTTATGTAAAATGAGCAGGCAACTTTGATCTTTTTTTAGCTTTAACTCCCTCATCTAAATCGAGGGGAAATAACTTCTTCACTGGCTATTTGGTGTATTCTCAATTAAATAAATACCATACCTCAAACATCTGGGATGATAGTAGTCATTCATTCTACTTGCTTTGAAAACAAAATTGGCTCAGATTTTCCATACTCAATTTTTATGTGCATTGTGATGATGAGAATGACAAGCAATTACAACCATGTGTATATTTTTATTTTCTAGAAAAAGGGAAAGTTCATGCGTAAATGTCACTTCTCAAACACCAAGATTTTGTGTTTAAATCTGTTGTTGAAAAGGAAACAAAATATAAGTCCCTAATTCTATCTGAATAGAAGATCACACTGGGTTTGTGAAAGTCATAACTCATCAGAAACCACACACTCCATCAGGAAACTTTTATTTTAATTTTGTATTCACTTTTGTTGTGCCCAGTCCCGAATAAGGAATTCTCTGAGTTTAACTTGAAACTTGCTAGGTTATATTATATTATATTTATTAAGTTCCCTTATAAACATAAGCCATGGTCCTTCTTTTCTTCTCCTATCTACAGAATGGCATCTGACCCAAACTCCAATAAGTTACCTTCAGATTTCAAACCAGAACAAACTCGAGACAGCAGGTAAGAACTGACTGATTGCACTTGTGAAATGATCAACCTGCACTCTAATTTACCACTCAATCCCTTCTCTTCAGGCTTTACCAATCATTGGGCCCTTAATGGGTCTCTTTTGCTGTTTATCACTCTCTATTCCCATCAATTTTCATTGCACTCCACAGCTTCTTTATCACTTTTTGTTGTCACGAATATAACTACTTTTGGATCAGATGTTTGCCATAAATTCCTGGAATAGACATCTAGCCCATAAAGAATAGAAATGAATAGGCTAGTTTTAAATGTCACCGGTAGACAGTTCATCTCAGTAGGCGTGATTGTTAATACTTTCACATCTCTAGTTCAAAATTGAAATTTTTCCAGTGCCCCAGGCATAATTATTTTCCTCCAAATGACTTGGAAGGCAATATTACAGCATCCACCTACACATTATATTTGACCAAAACACTAACATAAAGCAGAATCACAAAAATCTATTTATGTATGCTCCTTAGTGTTGGCAGCCTTGATTTCTTAGGAAATAACATCTTATTCAGATAGAATAAAATTTGATAGCATTTGCAATTACTGACTTATACTTTAGATTAATGTCCACACGTGAAAAAAAAGTGGGGTTTGTGGTTCCAAATGTTTAAAAAAGATGGTAATGACACTGAACTTTATATGCCATATTTAAGCTGGCAGCACAATTTAGGGTTGAGTTACACACCCTTAAAATGAAAACTTCCAAAAGAAGTGCTGACAGGCCCTTTACTTATAAAGAAGTATTCGCCTCTAGAATAATAGCAATATATTATATTTAAATGGATCCTTTTATAAAGCACTTTAAAAACTGTCAACCTGTATCTCTTCTTCCTACACACGTTTTTTCATGAAAATCAATAGCAAAGTTACATATCTATTATTTATTTAGATAGTTATTATGTATTTATTACATTTATGAGATTCACCCATCATTTATTAGCCTCTGGGCACCTTTGCAAGTTTCATAGCTAAAAAAAATATGTCATTATGATTTGCAAGTTATTCCAGATATCATGAAAACAAGACATATTGCTTCCAGCCTTATTATCTTAGAAGTTCAACATGCTTTCAAAAATATACATTCATCATCAGAAGAGACCCACTTCTGAGACTTCTAATACAGCTCAGTACAATTCCACAGGTTAGAAGAGAAAGAATATCAAATCAAAGCCACTTGATGCTTTTTGTTTGTTTTATTTTTTGTTTTAAGTATTGTGAAGTGTTGTTACATACTAGAAGTTAAAATTAAAGGGATTTATGGAGAAGTTGGCATAAATGAATTATTCAATTACTAAATTATTCTGCCAAATAAATTTGTATTGCATCACTATATTGTGCTTAGCCTTGTGCACAGATAGAAAAAACTTCCAATCTTCATAACTTGAATATTGAATTAAACTCTCTAAAACCTCTCTAACAGCTGATAGTCAAACAGGCATACCAGCTCTAAGACATTTGATAATCCCTTTAAATTCAGTTTCTCATCCAAGAATTTTGTTTCCTCCACATTGAATACTTTGATCCTAATAGATTACAGCGTTTAAAATAATAAGAAATGCCCCTAGATATTGCCTTTCTCCCATAGCTCTCAGTATCCTTATACCCATCCAGAAGTGATTCAGACTTGAGATCCCATTTGGTCTCTTCCTTGTTTTCCCATGGAGAACATACTAGTTTGGGAGTGTGGGGGATTTGGAATGGTAGGATTTAAATCAATTGCCATACTTAGAGAGTTAAAAATGAATCATAATTCTGTGCCCTAGACCTTTGTACCAATGCACTAAATGACCTTGTATGAGATATGAAACCAGTAAATTAGATTCCTGATGTCTTTAGCAGGAAAATAACCACCTTCCAGTTGATAAGCATGTTTGAAAGTGCTTTGAGATTGGGAGGAAAAATGGTATATAAATACAAGGTACATGAGTAGTATAAAAAGCCACTTTATGTGTCACTCTGTCTTTACTGGTAGAGCTCCTTTGCCATGACCTGTAGCCCCTTTGCTTTTCTATTGCTGTTCTAGAGCTCAGTTGAATAAACCTTGTCCATACTTCCTAATTGCCTAGTTAAACCAATCAGTATATACTAACTAGCACTGACAAAACTTAACTGCACTCCTAACCACTAAAGATGTGAATGTGGCTCCCCAAGTGCAGAGAGCCAAAGCCTTAATTTACTATTCCTTTGAAAGTTCTTATCAATACCTTCGTTCAGTTTCTTCAGTACAAGATCTTCAGTATGAAGGAGCTCTTCTAGTACAAGTTTATGAAACGCATTTGCAACTAAACCTTGCCTAGAACATTTGTATAAAAATAGCATAGATTTGGCTTTCAGATGGTAAAAAGACAGCTAAGTGAGATTATTATATAATGTAAAGTGAATTAACCTTTAAGAAACCAGTGTTCAGTATTTCCCCAGATTTTCCTTACAGGGGTGTATTTCTAACTAGGCACAAATGTAAAGGCATATTCAACTTTAATACCTTAACATGTGTTCATATGTAGAAGACATTTCTATGATTTGCTAGTGATTTCTTTGAATGATGCCACAAGGGCCATATAATAGTTTGTATTTATCTCTGAATTTCTATCATTTTCAGAAAAAAAAAAGTGTATAAAATGACAATGAACATTTATAGAACACTGAAAATATACCAAATTCAAAGATAGAGGTGTGATCCTCATCCCTCCATACTCACCCAGACTTAAAATTAGCTTCTGATTTAACAGGAATTTTCAGTTTTTCATCAGAACCTTTTAATTCTTAGAAATGGACTTCACAGTTTCATCTCAGGAGTGGTTCACATAGCAGATGCCCTCAACCCTCATTGCTGAATTTGATTTATGAAGTCTGCTAGCTAAGTTTGGTGATGTTAGAGGAGAAATCTGCATATTCTTCTTCTTTCTTCCCTTGCTAAAACATTCTTTCACTTGATCCGTGTCACTCAGGCACTTCTTTGACAAGGGACTTGAAGATGACAAGGGCAGAGTAGAAGCTGCTGTATCAGAAAATACTGAAGTCTTATGAATACTCCCTGCAAATGCAGATGTGCTTTTAAAATTAGAAGCAAATTAAATATTGGAGGACTACTTAAAGTATTTGAATTTTATTTCTGTAAGGAAAAAAAGAAAAGGCAATGAAGCCAGAAGGCAAGGTGGGCAGCAGGAGTGCCAAGGCTTGTAAAGAGGGCAAGGTTGTTGTGGGGATTTTGTCCCTTAGGGGACCTTATTTTGCACAACAGGTGGTTGAGTGGAATTTCATTCCATTATCTTATAAGTGCAGGAAGCTTTGCATTTCAGCCCCCTAGGGTGCTCTCCTCAGGTCTCCTGCTATTTCCCTGCTATTTTTGCAAGCATTACTGCCAAAGATGCTATTACTCCAGGTTTACAACAGTTGATCACTGCTGTGAAATTCAGGCTGTAGACAAATGGATTCTTCAAAAAAAAAAAATGAAGAAAGGGGTCCAACAGCCTCATACCTACCACTCCGGGACAAGCTTTGCACAGTGCTCTGCTTTAAATGGCCATTAAGTCTTTCCAAATTCCAATTTCTATTATTGTTGATTGATTATAATCAAGTTCGTAGTGCTTAAACTTAGAACCAGTATCCCATTCTTCCGTAACTGCCAACAATTCCTGAAGGATGTCTGTTTCTACCGCCTGCTCTTTGGGGACTGAATTCCAATCAAAGTGCCTACTCATGAATGTCTACTGATTATAAAAAATTTTGGCAGTTTAGAATTGAAGGGCAGTACGAGAAGGGGTATCAACTTTTTAATCAGAGGTGAGTAGAAATGGCCCATTTTCTTTACATGTGCATGGTGACAAATTCTTCATTATGCTAAGGCATTCCTGGGACTTATCAGTCCCAATTGTAGCTTGCTTATCATTTACTTTACCATACACTTTTTTAAAGTAATATTTTTTATTTAATTATCTGTAGTACCTTAAAGAATATGAGATCAGGGTAGGGCAAGTATATCAATCCTGTGCATCATAACATCACTATTGCCTCATGAAGGGCCTGACACATGGTGGCATTTCACTATTACTTTCTGTGAAAATAAATAATGGAGTTGTCTTTGTTAATATGATTATCTTTGTTATATACCATTGCAATAGGGCAACTAAGTTAACAAAAAGAAATAAGTTTTCCATAATGCGCAACCAAATCTAACTCGGCATTCATGAATCTGAAATTTTACTTATGGGTTAAAACTCTACTTCTTTCATTCAAGGGCAAATGCAATTGCATAGCTGACAGACAATTTGAGGAAGATTTCATTAGTCATGATGTTCAGTTAGAGCAAGCCAATGTTAAACCAAAGCAACTAAGTTATCAGTACAGCTAATAAGGTGAGGAAACTGCTACTTCCAAAATCCTAGAATATGCACTAAGTCTCCAAATTACTCTTAAGCAACTGAAAAACTGCTTTACAAATGGACAATCACCTATGAATAATGAATAGGAGTTTCCCTTCCCCTTCCAGTAATACAGGCTGTGTCTTAACTCCCTCACCTTTCTTTATCCTCCCCTATAGAATTGAAGGCTGTGTTATATCTTATAAAACAAAATGCATGTGAAATGATTAAAAAGTAGAAGTCAATCTGCTGCAGCTAGAAAAGAGTGTGCATACTATTACACAGCAAGGTTAATAGAGTGCCTGTTATTTTAAAAGTGGAAGAGAATTCTCAGCTGACAGTCCATCTTCCTCAAAGAGAAGAATTTAACACACTGTCCCCACAAGGTGAGAAAACAAAGGCACTGAGGCAATGGTCAGAGAGGACATAGAGACAGGAAAGCATAAGGGCTGTACAAGCACAGTTAATCTAAGGTTCTCTGTGTGGGGTCCCCAGACAAGCAGAATTGCCCTCACCTGACAACCATTCCCTTTGATGAATGTTTTAGCATGCAATAACATGGAGGAATTTTAGTAAATAAAAAGGTTGAGAAAAATAAGTGAATGAATAAATAGTACAAAAAAACTATGACAGTATGTCACCCTTTTTAAAATTTAAAAACAAACAAAACTAACAATATCTTCTTTAGGCCTACAAAAGTGCTCAAGAGAATGGTGAACACAAAATTAAGGATAGTGGTGATCTCTGAGGAAAAATTGGGCAATGGGATAGTGAAGGAGCACTGAGTTTGTGTGTTACTGTTTTTCATTTAGATCTTCAGTTAAATGTTCATCTTATTATTTAAAAACAAATACAAGGGTGGGCGATGGTGGGGCAGTGCCAGAGTTCTCTCTTGCTATGTTGGAGACCTGAGTTCAGTTCCTAGTGCCTGCCCATACAAAAAAAAAAAAAAAAAAAAAAACCCACAAATTTACTTAGTAAAAAAGACAATACAAAAAATAAATAAATAATAAGACATTGCATGCAGGAATGATAATTGTGTCTGATGAATTCAGAAGAATGGTTAAACCAATTCTGTATTTCTGATGTCCTTATACAAAAAAAGTTAAAACAGAGAAAGATAGAAGAAGAAAAGAAGAAAGGAAGGAGAGGAAAGAAATAAGAAAACAAACGTCAAAATGAAAAAGCTGTTTGTCTTAAATTTCATAAACCTCCTAGGGTAACAGTTTCTCACATTCTCAGACAGAAGGAGCTAGAAGTTGATATCAGAACATCACTAAACATTTTAGATTTTATCTAGTTTATGTTAAATCTGCTAAAATCTGTATATAGTTTTCATTTACAGTGTGTGTCATGGTCAGGTTCATGTGTCAACTTGGCCAAGTAGTGGTTGGGCAAGTGCTGGCTTGTCTGTTGCGATGAGGACATCTCATAGAATTAAATCATGATCATGTCAGCTGCATCCACAGCTGATTCCATTTGTAATCAGCCAAAGGGGAGTGTCTTCTGCAATGAATGATGCTCAATCTAATCACCAGAAGCCTTTTAAGGAGGACTCAGAAAAGACAGTCTCTTCCTTCCTGCTTTGGCTGGTGAGCCTCTCCTGTGGAATTCATCCAGACCCTCCATCGGAATCATTGGCTTCACAGCCTGCCCTGTGGATTTTGGACTCTGCCTTCCTGCGGTCATGTGAGACACTTTTATAAATTTTGTATTTGCGAGTGTTCCCTGTGGATTCTGTTTCTCTAGAGAACCCTGACTAATCCAGTGTGATAAAGGTGTTCTCATGATCCTCGTTGTTCCTTTATTGTGATTATAAGGCTCTAAATGAAAGAATCTCTCCAGATAATTTTTACTGATAAATATCTGGGTGCTACATATTGAATACAGCTAAAATTCTGTTTCCTAGAAGAATCTAGCCAGTAATTATTGCTTACCCTGCACCTCACTCCCATTCATACATAATGTTTCATAAAGCTCATTTTAGTCTGTTACATATGTGCTGTGTGAATAGCCCACCCTTCTTCCTCTTATTCCAGATTCATAATCTCATCTCCTCCAGTTATTGACTAGTGACTGTGCCTGTGATGACAAGACTAGCACTAAGAAGGTGAAAGGAGAAGGAACGCCAAAGACCTGTCTCAGTGTCCCAGCCCTGTTTCCCACTGTATTAATTAATTCATCCTTTCTTGAGGTCATTTGGATATATGTATCATTTTTGTAAAAAATAGTCATATCTCTAGTAGAAATATTTCACAAGAAACACCTAGAAAAGTGTACTGAGATTTAAGAACAGTGATGTTTATAAATCACAAACTAGTGTATAACAGTAAGGAGGAGAACTTAACTAGGGAATTGGTTAAGAAAATTGTGATACATTTATGCATGAACTGTTGTGGAACCATTAAACATGACCTATTTTTTAATGAAAGGGAAAATTTTATTATTTCATTATCTTTGTTTATCTTAAAAATCAAGTTATAAAATAATTTGCACATTTTTGTTAGTTTTCTAAATTTTTATCTTTAAAATTTGCACATGTACATATGGCAAATTGTCTATCTGTATCTATATCCATTTATTAATCTATGAGATGCTAACCTTTGCTATACCTCAGGGGTGGAATATTAGCACTGAGCTATCCAATACAGTAGGTTATAGAAATATGTGCCTAATTTCAAGAGCTCAAAAGCCACGTTACAGTGATTGTTATAATAGATAGTACAGATACAGAATATTTGCATCATTTTCGCAAATTTTATTGAAAGGCACTGTATACATTTTTATTTATTTTTACTTATCTAAGTCTTCACACTTTTCTACATTAACTATGAATTACTGGAATAACAAAAAAAATTTAAAACATTAAACTTCTTTATGGATTTGGTTTTTTAAAAACAAAAAGGATTAAAGTAAAGTTATGAGACTATTCTTCAGAAGGGTCTAGAAAGAGGGAAGCTCTGGGTAGAAGCCACAGATTCTGAAAATTGAAAAATAAACAGCAGGCAGCTCGCTTCTGGAAGCCATAGTTGGGATTTGGAGAGCAGTGACTGAAGGTCGTATAGAAAATATGTTGAGCCCAGAGGCAGATTTACCATGAAGGTACTAAAACTGCAGCCTCCAAGTCCCTCAAGTGCAGGGGCCACTAATATTGTCATCACAAAGTGAAAGGCTTTAGTTAACTTCACAAAACTAAGGTATTTTAAACACTTCCAATTAAAAAGCTGCATCTTTCCACTCTGAATACCCCCATCAAATGTCTTCAGCTATTGGGATGGTTTGGTGTAACCATGGCCATTTTGTGAATCCAGCTTAAGGGAAGTTTTAGTTGGGTTTATATTTTGTTTGACTATGTAGCTTCCAAGTCATTTCCACTTCAGATAAGTTGTTGCTAAGTATCCCATTGTATGAATGGCTTCCAGAAATATTTCTTCTACTTCTTGTATTGATTCCCTAGCACCTGGCCCAAAGTTTGGGATCAGAGATTGTATTACTATATGACTGTTTCCCCAAATATCAGATATAAGTGACTGAAGGAGGGACAGGACAAGATTGGCAAGAGAAGGTGTGCAACTAGTCTTCTTGAGCAGCTAGTAAAGAGCCAGGAACTGTCTGGAGGGCATCTATGGCTGGATCACATCATTCACCAGTCTGGAGCATGTGGAAGCGCCAAGATCATAGCAAAGAACTACAAGTAAAGCCCCCAAACTCCTGAAGCTTGTGCCCCTCCCCCACTGGCATGGCAGGCTCAGTCAGAGAAACTTCCCCATGAGAAAAAAGAAGCCGTCTCTGATGGGAGAAGGGATGTCAGCTCAGCCAAGCTCTAATTGCAGTTTTAATTAACACATTTGGACCACTGAATATAAGTTGCAAGCACAGATAAAATGAGAGGAAGTAAGAAAAGAATCCTGAGGTGTATTCTAGCAGAGAAGAGACAGAAAACACAGACACAAAACAAAAATTAAAATGAGACTTATGGATATGACCAAGCTCAATTACTAGAAAAGTGCTGTATCCAAAAATGAAAGGGCACATAAAACTGGCTATCAACCCCAGCTATTAACAGGGGAACAGTGGAGGCTGTAGACTATCCCTGAAAAGGACTTTATTTATTTTTTCTTCATTTTTTCCTTTTCTTCTTCTTTAAAACTCTTCTAAGTAGCTCATTAGAGAAAGCCTAAGGCTTTTTCATTGTCAGCCATGACTCAGACAAAGGTGGAGTTACGATAAGTCTGAGAAACAAAGTAAGTGAAGCAGATAATATCCTAAAGAGCTTATAGTCCCCCAAGTAAAGAGGGGGCAGAGCCCAGCTCAACTGGGAGACCTAAATCAGAGAATTCAGATACCAGGGGCTTAAGCCCTAAACTGCCTTTTACCACAGCCAGGCTCTTAGCAGGTACGGTCTGCTTTAGAATTCAAGACACTTCACCACTTTACAACAGTAGGGAACTGCAGGATGGCATGCACCACCCACTGGTAAGTACAGGAAAAGCACAGAATCCAGATGCTTCACAAGAATCTCTGAAAACCCATGGAATCTCATACTCCGGGTGCTTAATACTGAGCACACCCTCCTCCTGAGACCTGGGCCTGTCTAATCTGAAAAAATCTGATTGGAATCAATAATACCTGGGGAAACTTTCTTCAAAAAAAAAGGTTCTGTTTAGGCAAAGAACAAGAGCTGAAATTCTGATCAGTAAAATAAAAGCATGCCAGAGGTCTATAGTAAGTTTTAATTGAATGTAAAAGAACAGTTAGAGAAGAAAGCCAAGCAGCAAGAAAACCCTGGGAAGAAGAGTGGAAATTACCTCCCAAATAAACTAACCAAGGAAATCACATGCTGAAACACCAACAAAAAATTATGTCACATTAGAAAAAATGAAGATATGGCACAGTTGAAGGAAGAAACACTTCAAATGAAATACAGGAGTTGAGACAACTACTAAATGTTTAAACAAACATCTAAATCAATTCACAAATCGATTCAATGAGCTGAGGGAAGATATGGCAAAAGATATGAAGGATATAGAGAAGACATTGGGTGACCATAAAGAAGAACTCAAAAGCCTGAAAAGAAAAAACAAATGGCAAAACTTATAGGAATGAAAGACAAAACAGAAGACATGAAAAACACAGTAGAAACTTACAACAGATGATTTAAAGAGGGAGAAGAAAAGATTAGTGAACTAGAGGACAGAACATCTGAATCCAGCACACATATGAACAGATAGGGAAGAAAATGGAAAAAGATGAGCAAGTTCTCTGGGAATTAAATGACAACATGAAGCACACAAATATATGGGTATCCCAGAAGGAGAAGAAAAGGGAAGAGGGGCAGAAAGAATAATGGAGGAAATCATCACTGAAAATTTTCCATGTCTTATGAAAGACATAAAATTACAGACCCAAGAAGCACAGCATACCCCAAAAAAGAATCCACATAGACCTACTTCAAGACACTTACTATCAGAGTGACAAGTGTCAAAGACAGAGAGAAATCTGAAAGCAGCAAGAAAAAAATGATCCATCACAATAAAAGGAAGCTTGATATGACTATGTGCCAATTTCTCAACAGAAATAATAGAAGTAAGAAAGCAGTGGTATGATATATTTAAGATACTGAAAGAGAAAAACTGCCAACCAAGAATTCCATACCTGGTAAAACTGTCCTTCAAATATGAGGGTGAGTTTAAAATATTTTCAGGTAAAGTATCATTGAGAGAATTTGTGAATAAGACACCTGCTCTACAAGAAATACTGAAGGAAGCACTACAGGAAAAGACAGAAGAAAGAGGTCTGGAGAAGAGTGTAAAAATGAAAACTATCAGTAAGGGTAAAAAGAGAGAAAAAAAAAGATATACCATACACAATCCAAAAGACAAAAGGGTAGAGGAAAGTAATGCATTTACAGTAATAACATTAAATGTTAGTGGATTAATTTCCCCAATTTAAAGACATAGACTGGTAGAATGGAATACAAAGCAGGGCCCATTTTTATGTTGTCTACAGGGGACTAACATTGGACTCCAAGACAAAAAACAAATAGGTTGAAAGTGAAAGGTTGGAAAAAAGATATTTCATGTAGCCAACAACCAGAAAAGAATAGGGGTAACTATGCTAATATCTGAAAAATTAATCTTCAAAGTTAAAACAATTAAAAGAGACAAAGGATATGTGCATGAATAAAAGCAACAATTCATCAAGAAGATATAACGACCATAAATATTTATGCACTGAGTCAGAGTGGCTCAAATGACATGAGGCACACACTATCATGGATCAGAGAAATAGACACCCTGCCATAAGAGTTGGAGACATCAATACACTGCTTTCATCAATGGATATAACATCTAGACAGTGAATTAATAAGAAAGCAGATTTAAAATATCATGACAAATGAATGAGACTTAGACATTTATAGGATATCACACCTGACAGCAGCAGGATACACATTTTTGGGAAGAGTTCATGGATCAGTTTCTAGAATAGACCACATATTGGGTCAAAAGCAGGTCCCAATAAATTTTAACAGACTTAAATTATATTATACTCTTTCTCATACCATTAAGTAATGAAGTTGTAAATCAACAACAGATGGAAGGCCAGAAAATACAAAAATATAGAGAGACTAAACAACACACTCTCAAATAACCAGTGGGTCAAGGAAGAACTTACAAGAGAAATCAGTAAATATCTCAAGGCAAATGAAAATAAAAACACAAAATATCAAAACTTATGGGATGCAGGAAAGGTGGTGCTGAGAGGGAAATTCATTGCCCTAAATGCCCATATATTAAAAAGAAGAAACAGCAAAAAATGAGGAATTAAATGCTCATCTGAAGGAATTAGAGAAAGGATTGCAAACTAATCCCAAAACAAGCAGAAGGAAAGAAATAACAAAGATTAGAGTAGAATAAATGAAATTGAGAGCATGAAAATGACAAAAAGAATCACCAATCCAGAATTGGTACTTTGTGAAAATCAATAAAATCAATGGATCCTTAAGTAGGCTGACAAAAAAAAAAAAAGAGAGAGCATGGAAGTAAATACAATCATAAATGGGAGAAGGGACATAACTACTGACTCCATAGAAATAAAAGAGATAATGAGAAGATACTATTAACAACTATATGCTAATAAACTAGACAATGTAAATGAAATGGGAAATTTCCTAGAAAAGCATAAACAATCAATGTTGATTGAAGAAGAAATAGAAAACCTCCACAAACCAATCACAAGTAAGATTGAAACAGTCATCAAGAAGCTCCAATAAAGAAAAGTCCAGCACCAGATAGCTTCACATGTGAATTCTACTGAGCTTTCAAGATCGTCAGTGGGTGGGCCATGGTGGCTCAGTAGCAGGGTTCTCATCTGCCATGCCAGAAACCCAGGTTTGTTTCCCAGTGCCTGCCCATGTATTAAAAAAGAAAGAAAGGATTAGTACCAATCCTTCTCAAAATCTTCAAAAAATTGAAGAGGAGGGAAAGCCATGTAACTCATTCTATGAAGCCAATATCACCCTAATACAAAAGCCAGAAAAGATACAAGAAAAGGAAATTATAGACCAATCCCTTTAATGAATACAGTTGCAAAATTCCTCAACAAAATACTTGCAAATCAAATCTAGCAGCACATTAAAAGAATCATACACCATGACAGGTGGGATTTATTCCAGGTACATAAAGCTGATTCAATACAAAAAAATTAAAAAATATAATACACCACATCAATAAATCAATGCAGAAAAACCACATGATTATCTCAATTGATGCAGAAAAGACACCTGACAAAATTCAACATATTTTCTTGATTAAAGCACCTCAAAAGACAGGAATAGGAGGGAACTTCCTCAATATGATAAGCGGAATATATGAAAAATCCACAGCTAACAGCGTCTTCGATGGGGAAAGACTGAAAGCTTTCCCTCTAAGATCAGGAATAAGACAAGGATGGCCACTGTCACCATTGTTAGTCAACGTTGTGATGGAAGTCCTAGCTAGAGCAATTAGGCAAGAAAAAGAAATAAAAGACATCCTATTGGAAAGGAAGAAGTAAAACTGTCACTGTTTGCAGATGATATGATACTATATGTTGAAACTCCTGAAAAATATACAGCAAAGCTATTAAAGCTAATAAATGAGTTCAACAAATAACAGGGTATAAGAACAATACCCTAAAATCAGTAATGTTTCTATACATCAGTGATGAACAATTACAGGAGGAAATGAAAAAAACTTCCATTTACAGTAGCAACCAACTGAACCAACTATTTAGGGGTAAATTTAACAAAGGCCATGAAAGACTTATACACAGAACACTACAAGAAATTATTGAAAGAAATCAAAGAAGACTTAAATCAATGGAAGGACATACTGTGTTCATGGACTGGAAGACTAAATATAGCTAATATGGGGTGCATGAGTGGTTCAGTAGTAGAATGCTCACCTTTCATGTAGGAGACCCAGGTTCAATTCCTGGACCATACACCCTAAAATATAACAATAATAAAATAAATATATATATATAATATATATGTTCTAGCTTGCTAACTGCCGGAATGCAATATACCAGAAACAGAATGGCTTTTAAAAGGGGGAATTTAATGAGTTGCTAGTTTACAGTTCTAAGGCCAAGAAAATGTCCATAGAAGTCTATAGAAATGTCCAATCAAAGGCATCCAGGGAAAGATACCTTGGTTCAAGAAGGCCAGGGAAGTTCAGGGTTTCTCTCTCAAGTGGAAAGGGCACATGGCAAACACAGTCAGAATTTCTCTCTCAGCTGGAAAGGCACATGGTGAACATGGTCAGGCTTCCTCTCTCATCTGGAAGGGCACATGGCAAACACAGCATCATTTGCTAGCTTCTTCTCCCGGCTTCCTATTTCATAAATCTCCCCGGGGGGCATTTTCGTTCTTCATCTCCAAAGGTTGCTGGCTGGTGGACTCTGCTTCTTGTGGCTACATCGTTCTGCTGTGCTCTCTCTGAATCTCTTTTATTCTCCAAAATGTTTCCTCTTTTATAGGACTCCAGAAACTTATCAAGACCCACCCAAATGGGTGGAGACATGTCATCACCTAATCCAATTTAACAACCAGTGTTGATTAAATCACCTCTCCAGAGAGATTATCTAATTACAGACTCAAACAGATAGTATGAATAGGGATTATTCTGCCATTACAAAATGGGATTTTAATTAAAACATGGCTTTTCTAGGGTCCATACATTCTTTCAAACTAGCATAATATATATAAATATGTAACATATATATATAATAAATATATATAATATAATAAAATAAATATATATAATATATATATTATGTCAATTCTACCCAAATTGATTTATAGATTCAATGCAATACCAAATAAAATCTCAACAACATATGTTGCAGAAATAGGGAAAGCAATGACCAAATTTATTTGGAAGGGCAGAGTGCCCCAAATAGCTAATAATACCTTGAAAAAGAGAAATGAAGTGGGAGGTTTCAGACTACCTGACTTTAAAGCATATTACAGACCCAAAGTGGTCAAAATAACATGGTATTGGCATAAAGATAGGTATACTGACCAATGGAATTGAATTGAGTGTTCAGTAATAGACCCTCTCATCTACAGACAGTTGACCTTTGATAAGGTGGTCAAGTAAACTCAACTGGGACAGAGTAGCCTCTTCAACAAATGTACTTTGAGAACAGGGTATTCATAGTTGTTTTAGTTTGTAAAAGCTGAAGAATGCAATATGCCAGAAACAGAATGGCTTTTAAAAAGGGGAATTTATTGAGTTACAATTTTATACGTCTAAGGCTGTGAAAATATCCAAACTAAGGCATCCAGGGAAAGATACCTTGACACAAGAAAGCCCAATGGGTCCATAACACTCTGTCAGCTGGAAACACACATGGCAACATCTGCTAGCTTTCTCTTATCATTTCTTAAGGCTTCCCCAGGGGAATTCTCCTTCTGCATCTCCAAAGACCTCTGGCTATGTAGGCTCTGTTGGCACTGTATGTCTTTTAGTTCTAACCTTTTCCCAAGATGGACCCATCTTAAAGGGCTCCAGTAAGCAACTCCCTTGAACAAGTGGAGAGATATCTCCATGGAAACCATTTAATCAAAAGTTGCTACCCACAATTATGTAAGTCACATCACCATGGAAATAATCCAAAAGATCCCACCCAGCCATATGAATGAGGATTAAAGAACTTGGCTTTTCTGAGGTACACAACATATTCAAACTGGTATAATAGCCAAAAGAAGAAAGAGAACCCATATCTCACATCTTATACAAAAATTAACTCAAAATGGATTAAAAACCTAAACATTAGCAATAAGAACATAAAACTCTTAGAAGAAAATGTGGGAAATATCTTATAGATCTTGTGATAGAAGAGGGTTTCCTAGACCTTACAGTCAAAGTGCAAGCAGTGAAAAGAAATAGATTAATGATATATCCTCAAAATTACACATATTTGCACATCAAAGGACTTTGTCAGGAAAGTGAAAAGGCAGTTTATGCAATGGGGGACAATATTTGAAAACTGCTTATCAGATAAGGGGTTAATATCCAAAAATATAAAGAGATTCTACAACTCAACAAAAAAAAGAGACAAACAACCTATTTTAAAAATTAGCAAAACACCTAGACAGATACTTTTCTGAAGAGGGAATACAAATGGCTCAAAAAACTTATGAAAAGATGCTCAACTTCAGTGATTCTTAGAGAAATGCAACTCTAAACCACAGTGAGATACCATCTCACACCTATTAGAATGGATGTGGAGAAAAACAGACACTTATTTACTGTTGGTGGAAATGTAGAATGGTGCAATCACTATGGAAGGCAATTTGCCATTTCCTCAGGAAGCTAAGTATAGAATTGCCATATGATCCAACAATCCCATTACTAGGTATATCCTCAGAGGAACTGAAGGCAAGAACACAAACAGACAGAGGCACATGGATGTTTATAGCAGCATTATTCACAATTGCCAAGAGATGGAAGCAGCCCAAATGTCCATCAACAAACAAGTGGCCATACAAACTGTGGTATATACATATGATGGAACATTACACGCTGTAAGACAGACTAAACTCATGATGCATGCAGCAATGTAGACATTATGCTGAGTGAAATTAGCCAGAACTAAAAAAACAAATACTGCATTGTCTCACTAATATAAATTTAACATTAGTGAGTGAACTTTTAGAGTTTAAGTTGAGAACACAGGTTATCAGGATATAGAAAGAGGGTAAAGATTGGACATTTGATGCTGAAGGAATATAGAATGTTCAGGAGGATTGATTTTAAAATCCAGAAATGGATAAAGCAACACTATGTGATGATAGCACCATATTGTAATTATGCTGAATGAAGCTGAGTGTGAGTATGGGTGAAAGAGGAGGACTGGGGGCATGTATGACACAGAAGGAAAGATAGAGGATAAAGACTGGGAAGGTATAACTTAATAAAGCCTAGAGTGGACAATGATGGTGATTAAATGTACAAATATAAGAATGTTTTTCCATGAGGGAGAACAACTGAATGTCAACATTGCAAGATGTTGAAAATGGATGGTATACAGAAAATAGACAATCAATGCAAACTAGGCTTTATAGTTAACAATAACATTGTTTTAGGCGCCCATTGAAAGTAACAAAAGCAATATGCCAAAGATAAATGTCAAGAAGTGGGTGATGTAGGGGAGGGGTAAGGGATTCTTTGCAGAAGAAATGGGAATGTCCTTATATCGATTGTGATGGTGAAGGCATGGTTATGTTCTTTTACCATTTATATTTTAACTCGGATTAGACTGAATGGTCTGTGAATAAAACTGTATTCTGTTCAGAGAGATACAAGTGCTGGAGAAAATGTGGAGAGAAAGATTCCATACCAATTTTGGTATGGAACTAGAATGGTGCAGCCCTCTGGAGGGCAGTGTTGTGGCTCCGTAGGAAGCTAGAAGTGGGGTTGCCACATGATCCTGCACCTCCAGTGGTAGGTGTTTACTTGGAGGAACTGAGAGCAAGGGCAGAAATGGACATTTGCATACGGTTTATGGTGGCAGTATTCACACATTGCAATGAATGGTGGTGGCCTAAGGGTACATGCCTTAAGGGGAACTGTGGTATATACATACAATGAAGTACTGAACAGCTACATGAAGGAATGAAGTGATGAAGCATGCAAGTAGATGACTGAAACCTGAAGACCTTATGGCAGTGAAATAAGCCAGAAATGAAAAGACAAATATTATAACACCTTATAAATATGGACTAACTATAATGTGCAAACTGTGAGAATTGAATTCAGGAGCATAGGTTATCAGGTGAAGGCCTATTGTAAAGGTTCCTAGATTGTAAGCTCTTACAGCAGGCACATCAATTCACGAGTTGTAACTGGTATTTCTAAATTCTGAGATGTTGAGCTCTTGTGTATAACGAGGTTGGTTCCTGGAACTTCAGGTTTCTGTGTGACACCTGAGACTCAGAGCCACAGATCTGCAGCTGTGAAAATCAGCATTACCCCATACAGCAATTGTTAAAAATACTGAAAAAGTGACCAGACTTCAATTACAAATATGAATGAAGTTGATCTGGTTAGGTCTAAGATAAATCAGACTAAATGATAAAGGATGATAATAATGTCTCAGTATTTTCAAGCAGCTAGAAATAAAAACCTAAAATTGTGAAATTGTAACCCATGTCAAAGTCTGAAATATGTTCTACAACTAAGTGTGGTGCCATGCTTTGAAATTTATAGCTTTTTTGTATATATGTTATTGTTCACAAAAAAAAGGGAAAAAAGTTGATTGTGATGATAAAAAAATATTTAAGCCCTCTAGCCTTCTATATTCTGGAGCAGCTAGAAGGAAAAATATGAGAATCATACGGTAGCCCATGACAAACTCTGGGATCTGTCCTGTAACCACTTGTTGAAGAGTGCTTTGAAAACTATTGCTTTTTTATTTCAAAAAAATAAAAAGTAAAACAAAATAAAAATATATAGGCTGAACTGGATTAGGGTAGGTCCTAATCAAAGATGATTGATAGGTCTGAATATGGGTCTTGCTGGGTCCAGATTCTAATAAATTGTACATAGGCATTTAGAGAAATTGGAATGTGGTGTGTCCATTAGATGGTATTAAAACAATTGTTACTTTGTTAGGTGGATAATGAGGTTGTGGTTATTCATGATGTCCTTATTTTTGGAAATGCATAGTAAAGAATTTAGGAGCATGATGTCTGAAATTTGACTTAGAGGACTTTAGGAAAAAGAAGAAAAGGATAGATGATACAACTGCAGCAAAATGTTGATAAATATTGAATCCGGGTGAAGGATATATATGAACTCATTATACTATTCAATTTTTGCATGTGTATGAAAATTTTCATAATAAAATGTTTTTTAAGTGAAAAAAAAAGAAGTAAATGACTGTGATGGTTGGATTCAGGTGACAATGTAGCCAGGTGATGGTGCCCAGTTGTCTGATGAGGCAAGCACAAGCCTACCCATTACTGAAAGTATATTTCATGGCTGGTTAATAAACCAGAAGGCTGGTTTATTATGTCATTAGTCACCTTATTGCATCTGTGACTGATGACAACTATGATCAACTAAGGATGTGTCTTCCACAAAGAAGAAAGCCAATCAACTGGATTTAATCCAATCAATTAAAGACTTTTAAGGGAGAATAGAGAATTTTTACTTCTTCTTCAGCCAACTAGTCTGTCCTGTAAAGCTTATCCAGGAACTTCATTGGAGTTGTCAGCTTCACAGGCTGCCCTGTGGATTTTGGACTCTTGCATTCCCATGGTTGCGTAAGATTTTTTTATACATCTCATATGTACAGATATCTTGTTGACTCTGTTTGTCTAGAAAACACTAATACAGCTTGCTACCAAGAGTTGGATGTCTCTTCAGAAACAGAATCTTGAAAGTGTTTTTGTGCAATTGGCTTTCCCCTCTGACTAGACTCAAAGGCACTAATGACTGTATTTCCAGTAATCAAGATGCCACTGACAGGCCATGGCATGGATAGCAATAGAGATACACAAAATAGCACCATATGATTCTGCTAATTCTATGCTTATACGAGACAAGGCTCTGGGTGAGAGTGTTTTTGACACCTTCAAGGAGTTTTGTGGAGTTCAAAAGTACAATGGTATTGATGGGTTGTTCTTAGATACGCCAGATACAGTTATGAGAGAAAAGGATGAAGTGAAGGCTTCAAATTTGCAAATGAAATGCTGTATGAAAGATGTAAAAGTTTCCACATGTGGAAAGAAAACCTCATTTCTTTGTGGTCACAATCTTGAGATCTCTAAGAACCAGATCCAGAGTCTCATTGTGTGAACAGCAGATTTACAATGTAAACTAAATTCTCAAACTTGCAGGGTGTCTGCTATTAAAGCAAAGGGTTTGATTGGAAAAGAATGGGATCCTGAAACTTGAGATGGGTGCATATGGATTAATAATGATGCAATGGGGACATGGAAACCCTGAATTCTGCCAAGTCTTGCTAGATAGACCTGCAATGATCTGTCCTGAGGAAAGAGCTTCCCCACCTCCAGCCTGTCCTGAGGAAATAGCTACTTGACCTCCAGTCTATCATTAGGAAAGAGCTTCCTGACCTCCAATTTGCCTTGAGGAATCAAATTTCTGGCCTCCGGTCCAACCCGAGGAGTCCACCATCCAACCTCCACTGAAAGAGATTAACCCTTCAGTGCCTGCTAAACCTATAACCACCTCCCCTGGAGAAACAGCCCTCAGTTCTCTGTCTGGAGCAATTAATCCTGTTTCACAAGATGAAATTGCTGTGGAATGCCCAGAGATAATTGGCTCAAAAGACACTTCTAGCTCTTTTCATAACCTGCCCCCACCACCCCTCTTTTCTTCAAGACATAACACTAGACTTAAGTCCCAACAGACCCGAAAAGGTGAGGTACACAGTGTGACCCATGAGAAGATATGCTATACTCAAAAAGAACTGCATGAGTTTTCCAAACTATAGAGACAGAAATCAGGGGGATATATATGAAAATGGATAATAAAGGTGCGGGATAATGGTGGAAGGAATATAAAGTTGGATCAAGCTGATTTTGTTGATATGGGCCCACTAAACAGAGATTCTGCATTCAATGTTGTAGCTCAATGGATTAGAAAGGGCATTATCAGTTTATTTGGATGGTTGGCTAAAACATGGATCAAAAGGTAGCTGACATTACCTTAGGTAAAAATGCCAGAATTGCCCTGGTATAATGTAGATAAGGGGATCCAAAGACTCAGAGAGACTGGAATGTTAGAGTGGATTTATCATGGAAGACCTTCTCACACACCCCAAGAATGTCCAGAGAACAAACCTTTTTCTAGGGCATTGAGGAAATAAATTCTTGAATTAACGCCATCATCCCTGAAGAGTTCTGTAGTCTCCCTTCTCTGTAGGTCAGATTTTACTGTGGAAACTGCTGTCACTATGCTGGAATCCTTAAACACAATGGGAATGATTGGATTCCACCTTGGCAAAAGCCATGTTGCAACAGTTAATCGCCATAAACAAAGGGGGCATGGCTACCATAATGGACAGCAGATTCAAAGCAGCAGTAAAAGTAATCTGACTTGCAGAGATTTATGCTGTTGGTTAGTTGATCATGTAATACTTAGAAGAAATGTAGATGGACAGTATGCTAAGTTCTTTTTTGAGCTGTATAAACAGAAAAGTTCTAGCTCAAATGAAGAGAAATCCAACTTGAATTACAAAAACAGAGACCCAAGATGCAAATGTTTGGAGATATAGAGGAAAACACCAGAGGGACCCATAGGATCTGTGAGAGTCATTTGAAACCAGGAGCCAAGCTGGAAGAGGGACTCAGCAGACACTACCATTTACCTTCCCATGAGATGCTAAGCAAGCCAGAAGCCAGAATTTTGCCCTGGAGAAACTAGGGCAAGGTCTTACAGATGCTTAGAGAAGCCACTGGAATCAGAAGCACAAAACAATGAACCAGGAGCAAGGACCTCAATTGCCAGCCATGTGCCTTCACATGTGACAGAGAAATCCCAGATGCCATTTGGCCTTTTTTCGGAATCAAGATAACTTTATCTGGATGCCTTAGTTTGGACATTTTTAAGGCCTTAGAACTGCAAATTTGTCACTTAATAAATCCCCTTTATAAAAGCCATTCCATTTCTTGTATATTCCAGCAGCATTAGCAAACTAACACAGTGACCAATAAAAGATAAAGAAGATCTGAAATATACATGTCAGAAGCTAATCTATGGAAATTCGTCCAATCATCATACATATTAAAAATAAGCAGAGGATTCAGCTCTTATGAATACCTAGCCAAAATAGAAGTTCCATCCTGTCAGGAATGTATTTAATTATGCATCATATACAAGTATAAATGTACAATATATTTTTATGACAATCACATGAATAGAACATAGAATCTTTGTGTTTGAGGTTACAAACCTGCAATGGCACTATAAACAACAAGCACATCTGTACATAAAATCATAAATTTATGTACCCCAAATAATGATAAAAATTATTCAATCAGAATAGAGGAAATAATAAATTATCCTATTCTTGTTATAAAAAGTCATATTATAGAATCGTTGTTATATGAAGCAATTAATGATAGCCAAAAATATTTTATAAAAGGAATCTTATAGAGCTGCACTAGAGAATTAATTAATAAAATTTTATATTGTTTTTCTGGATTTTGTGATATTTGTGGTTCTCAAAATCTGTAATGTGATTTTATTTGTGTTCTCAATTATATAAATATTCACTTTTCCACCTAATTTTATATTCATAAATTTGAATTTTTTAAAAAGAGAGCCCACCATGGTGTATAAGCTTCAGAACTTTCCTAACCTGAAGACACCCTGCCTGAGCTTTAAAACAGCAGTTGACATAACCCCTCTCTCTTCTTATCCAATCCTGAAACCCCCATAATTTCACCTTATCCTACTCATCCCTTGACAGGGAATTGTATTCTGTACTAAGTCAGTACTAAGCCAACATACCTGATAAAGGCCAAATATGTCCCCTTGAGAAAGTTTGGGGAAAAGATAATGTGCCAATTACTATACTGACTATATTGTATTTCATTTTAGCCTTATAAACAATATTTTATGCATCCCGGTATACCATTATGAAACTCAAAATCCATTTTCCCAAAAGAATTGTCATTAAATATGTCATATATATATATGTATATATTCCACAATGATCTTCATTCAGAGGTACATGCTGGATATGAGAGTTGAAATAGTTCTTGTCATTTTTCCGTAGGAACGGAACCAGTATGCATAGTTTGACTTTTTATGGGGAAATGAATTGAGCTGCAAACAACAGATTTATAAAAGACCTTTTTAAACAAAACTTTTCCTCAACCAGAAGTTGAATGTCTTATTATGTTACTTACCTCTTTTCTTTACCTCAATTTCCTCATCAGTAGCACAGAAATGATAATGCCAACCTGTCTCCCAAGGAGACAAGACATGAATGCGATAATTAAGACCTAAATTCTAAGACAGGCTTTTGTTTTTTTTCTGAGTGCTCAAGGCCACAAATGTCTGTGTCTGAGTAACATCAGAAGAAGAAGAAATATATTTTTCTTGATATAATACCCTAAAAAAAGAAAACCCCACAGTAAAACAAGAAAAAAAAGATGGCTGGTCACTGAATCTTGGAATTTCAGTTCTGGCCCTGGCTCTTTCTCTCACTGGTTTTGCAACCTTGGGAAAACCCCTTGGCCTCTCCAATCTGTATGTCTAACATCAGAATAATGGACGTTTGGACCATGTGGGCTTGGCTATCCATTCTAATTCTCAAAATCTATTTTGTGGACAATATGACCAGAAAACATCCATTAAAAGGAAATTGTTGCTTCACCAATCCCAAAGTTTAGAGAAAGCAAATTCTTGTGATACCTGAGACTGTTTAAATCTAATTCTGCCTGGGAACAAGATTTTCAGGTTATAGGGAGATCAGTCAAGGATCCAGTTAAAAATGCTTGAGATGACATAATTGACCAACAAAAATAATATGAAATTAATAATAATGAAGCAAACACCACTTTTTCTTTATTTTATCTACTTTGAAAAGCTAAGATTGAGGAAAGCATATGGAGGATAAATTTTAAAATTTGCAGTAAACGTATTGCATTTTCAAAATTGAAGTGAATGTGGTAAGATTCATCAGAAAATTAAGCATAATTTAATAAAGAAAGAAACTGAAATAAAAATTTTAAAAAGGTCTGAAAAATGGCTCATACTTCTGAGACATGAACACTTGAATTTGAAACAGTTATTTTACTGCTATCTTTGCATTTCATTTTTAGCGAGGGCAAAGAAAATTAAAAATATCCAGGCAGTATGTAGTCATAAATGTAGTTACTGTTTATTTTAAATCATTCCATTCCCTTTTCTACTTTTTTTTTAGCAGCTGTTGCTACTGCTTCGTGTTTATACCAATCAATCAACCCTTTGCTCCAACATTTGCAACAAAATTCAGAAACCACAAAATGCAGTGTTTCTACAGACTCATCTTGAAACCAAATGAAAAGCATTTTATGTTAACGGGAAAAAGTTCCATCCTACATTTACATTTATATTTAGTTGTATAGAGTTTACAAGCCCCGGTTTTGCAATGAAATAGGGGCAGAGTTTTCTGAAGTTCTGGCCTGAAAGACAATTAAATCTTGCCTAAATTCACAAAACCACAAAAACTGTGGTCCCATCAGGTTTTGCCTATAAAGAAATTGTCCAACAGGATTTTAACCAAATTTTAAAAGCAAACTGGTGAGAAATCCTCTTTACTACCTTAAACTAGGCAGTGTACAGTACTTGAAACTTGGTTGCCTTCCTTGATCCCAGGAGAAGATTTTTGAATATTCTTAAACTGAGAATTCAGCTTTCAGAATTTTAATTTTAAAATTTATATATAAATATATACATACACAAATGCACACACTCCAAGACATGAGAGGGAGAGACAGCACTTGCGTAGAAACAAATGAGAATACAGGTAATTAATAGCTCAAATATGATATTAATGTCAAATTAATTGTCATTGTCTACCTAAAACAGTTTGACAAACGTCCTTTTTCAACACCTGGAAAACAGAGTGGTCAAATATCTATTTGTTTATATCAAGCCTGTGTTCTGTTTTTGTATACTCATTAGAAAATGGGATGGAGGAGTAGGGAAAGCAAATCTTGTCTTGGTCGTAAGGCTCACAGCTTGCACTTCCCTTGGAGACCTGTGTCTAGGGGAGACGGCTGCCTCTGCCTACTCCTACCCTTTCTCTAGGTGCTGCCCAACTCGGCCCGGTCAGGTTATGGAACGTAAGGCTGGGTATCCTCTAGCCACAGAAGAAAAGACTTTCATTTTTCCACTGGCAATTTAAAACAAAGTACTAAAATTAATAGTTATAATTTACAGTTATTATAAATACTCCCTTGAACAATAACCCTCATGAGAAAAAGGGCACTGTCCATCTTATTACCCTCTCTACCAGCCACATCTAGAATATATCTGGCACTGAGTGGCCTTTCAACAGATGTTTCCTTTTGAATATGTGTATGATGACAACTTATAATTAGGAGATAAAACGGCATTAGCGATCAGATAAATTTTATAAGTAATTTTAAAGGTGGTAAACATGTATCTATGCACTCATGACATAAGATGATAATAAGGTGAAAGTGAGAAATGAGAAAACATACAATTTTAACAGTAGAGTTCATTAACTGTTAGTTCATTTTTTTCTTTCCCCTACGTTGCCCTGCTTTTGATTTTTTTTTTGCATAGGCAGACATGGGGAATCGAACCCGGGTCTCTGGCATGGCAGGTGAGAATTCTGCCACTGAGCCACCATCACACCACCCACCCTGCGTCTGATTTTAAAATCACTAAATACATATACAACTCCCATTAAAATAAATAATCCCATGACCTGTAAATCCCATGGAGGCTGGGGCAATATCCGTTTTGAACATTTTGTTTTGTTTTGCTCTCCAACTCTTAGCACAACGCCTGGCACATAGAAGATGCACCATAAATATTTTTCAAAGGAATGAATAAAAACACATATGGCTCAATGAAAGGACAAACAAATATCCCAATATATGTCAATCACTAGAAAACGTAATGCAAAGTCGCGTGCTCATTTATTGGATAATCTAGTGAAGTATGGTATAAAAGACTCCTTTAAGGAAAACTGCTCTTTAATTACCAGTGCAGAATAAAATAAATGATTTATAATTACGAAGTGGAATTTTGTAATACAGATTTCATATCCTGTAATATTCCTATGTAGGGGGAACCAGAAAGTGGATGTGTTGCTAGATCCAGAGGCTGTCCGGGGGGTTGAAGATTCTTACAACAGGACAGCCTTGAATGCCCCACCTTCCTCCAGGAATATCAAAGGCGGATGCGCAACTGAGGGCACACAGGGAAGTTGGCTGCAGGGGTGTACTGAGGCTCTCTCCCTTAGTAAATCCCAATGAGTGCACAGCAGCTGGCCGCCAACTGGTACAAAGATAAAGTCCATTCTGCTTAGAGAAGACTCTCTTGGCGGAAGTTATTGTTTCTAGGCCTCCAAAAGAATTTAGGAGTTATGTTTCTAACGTACAATAAGGAGGTATTTATTGTATTTGATCTTTCTGGTAAAAGCAAAAGAAAGATTAGGAGAAATATCCACCACCACCCCCAAAGTTAAAATCATACCCAGTTTTAGGTGGACAGAACAATGAAGTGGGGCAAATAGGATCAAAGCTGTTCATCATTTGCTTTAAAATATGTAAAGACAAGAGGCTCTTTCCTGGGAAAGAACTAAGGTATGGATTCTGAGAAAGGGATATTAGTCAATATCAATACCAAAGACTTCTGCATGGAATCTCATAAACTTTATTGATTACTGAAGTGGCTGGGCATCAGCACAAGAGAAGGGAGATAGAGATGAGAGGGAAAGGTGTGTCTGTGCGAGGAGAGAGCAAAGCACACAGATGACATGCACTTGGTAAGGATGACAGCATAATTCAAATGCATTTAAGCCATTTTATTCACAGTATTTTCTACCCTTCCCCCTCCTTGGAGCAAACATCTCAGAAAATTCTGTCTTTAACAAAATAAATTTTTAACAAACCGTAGATGTTCTCCTTTCGTGCCAACAATTTTTAAAAATCTCTAAAGGGTACTCACTCTACAAATTCTAGATCAATTCCTGACACCTCCGTATCTACAGTTTTGCAATTCAATAGTGTTATATCTACAGAAGTAAAATCCATGCTCTGAAATAAGAACACAGGACAGCCGCCGAAAACCCAAATCCTATCTTTTGGAAAATCTCTTGTAAGCTCTGAATCTACCTACTTCCATTTGGCTGTCTGACAGTAGCTAAGAGCGAGTCCTACGTGCAGGAAGATCGGACTTGTGCCCAGCAGAGCGGAACCAAACTATGTGCCCTCATCAACTCAGCCATGACTGCCAGCGTCCTTGTCCCTTTGCCGTCAAGCCTGAGGTCCGAGCCTCTGCAGCCTGGACTATCGGGCTTTTCAGTCACAGCACCCCCTGTGACAAGCGTGTGAAGCACCGCCTGACTTCTTCAACCAGCTGATTTTCTTGGCATTTGAATAAAAAATAAATATAGAAAACAAAGCGAGAGAAGAAAAACGACAAGCTGAAACCTGCGAAGAGAAAAAGGACTGCTCCAGGATGCGGGGAGGGGGTGGGTATGATGGGCTGATACTGCCATCTAGTGGCCTCGTGGTACTCGGGGGAAAAAGAAATCCATCTCCAAGTGCGGTGATTTGTTTCTTAATTCTGGGGGGAAAAAATACTTTCATAAATGAACCTCGACGGTGGTGAGGACAAATGTTTGTTTTGTTCTCTTACTGGCTTCGAACTTCGTTGGTAAACTCGGGAAGAACAGAGAAAGCTGACTAGAGTTGCCTTAAGTGTGCCCTCAGCTTTTCTATTTCAGATTTCAATAGATGACTTCAGGATATGTCTTTCTCTCTTCAAACACTGGCGGCCAGATTTAGCGATGCATACATACAGATAAGCATTTTTTTTAAAAGGTGTTCAGTTAAATTTGTATTTCAGATAAACATTAGATAACTTTTTTAGTATAAGTACATCCCATGCAATATTTAGGGCATACTTAGAAAAAAAAAGAAGTGTTTATCAGAAAATCAAATTTAACTGGACATCCTATATTTCATCTGGCAACTTTTCCTCAACCCCAAGAAGAGCCCAAATTTTAAATGACAAATCCCTTTTAAGACTGAGCTGAAATGTAGTTATGTACGAGAAAAATAAAATATTATTTTACTATTGTTATTACCAAGACATTATAGTATCATAGATGCTGGTACGATAGATACCAGGAAAAGAATAATAATAAAGGAAATATCTTAAACTTCGAATTAAATGAAGTCTGGATTGATCTTTCATACTGAAATACCTGCTAATTCTGTGACACTTAATCACTGAGCTTGAAACTGGTAAGGCAGACAAGGTCTGAAGATCTAGGCATTAAAATATACCCCGTAACTATCACATCTCGATTAGCAACCTATATAAATTTGTTAACAATTGCATTCTTACTTCAGAGCTTATACGTAGGTGAACAAGGAATTATGAAACGTACGAAAAGGAGGACTGCCTCTGAGAGATTCTGACTATTTGCCAGAGAAACAAGAGTCTAAAAAAAGACCTAAATGTCTTAGCAGTTTTTTATTTTTCATCTTTATACACTTGACCATTTGACAGATCAAACTTTGCTTTTTACATTTTGACTTTTGATGAGAACATTTCTCTCATCTCACTTTGCTGAAGGACAAATTTAAAAGTCGCACTGAGCAAGGCTAGCTTGTCAACTGCCACGAAGATGCTATGGGTTGAATGAGCTTGTGTGTTTAGGAAACCTATTCAATTGATGGATGAGGCGAAATCTTCCAGATTTTACTGAAAACATAGCTTGGATGTTGTACAATTGTGGCCACTTTTCAGCTCGTGTCAGTCTTCAATAATAATGGAAGGGGTTCCTAAAATGAGAAACAATAATCTCATGCAGTGTTGAAATAGCCACAGACCCACACAGTTCTTTGGCGAACAAATCAACCCTATTCACTGCCACCTGGCTTCCTGCTCTACTCACTTGGAAATGCCAGCTGACTTCCACGTGCTTCCTTGTATCATTTCATGTAGGATCTGAGGAAGAAAATGTGAAGGACGTTGCTCCCAGTTCTCACACACCTCTACACAACCGCACCATATTAATCTCTCTTTTTTGCCTGGATTAATATCAGTCAAATGACCAACTTTCTGTGGTTTAATTTTATTTATCATAGTGGGATGAAATATAACATGCCTTTTCAAAATAAAAGAGCCTGGATATAATAAACAAATTGGTTTGAAAGTCCTGGAGTAACCACTTTCATTACCATGCAAGTTTCTTCCAATTCTTTAAGGATTCCTTAGCCTCAGATTGAGCATAATTAGAAATTTCACATCTTAGAAACTGGGAAATTTAATGCATTATGCATATAATGTTATTCTAATACAGGTTTACTTTGCTTAACATGATAAGAACGTTCCTGCAAACTTTATTAACTCAGATGCTTGTGTTTTATTGATTTATAATGTAAATTAGGAAGAGTATTATCTTTATTTCTATTCCTCCTTCAATTGCCCATGATTGTCAACACATAACCTTACACTTAGCTCTTTTATCCCTGATCAGTTAGTAACAAATAAGCAAGAATATAGAATAGCATTAAGGAAAATCCTTTTTATATTAATCCTTTACTTTATAAGAACTAATCCCTTTAAATGTCAATTTATGCATTTAAAATTTTTCTGAAACAATTGCAAAATACATAGGTGTTTCAGAAAAATTTTAAATGCATAAATTGATGTTTAAAGGGATTAGTTCTTAAAATCATTTTCAAGCTGTGAAGGCTACATTGGTCATAACTGGTCAACAGAATCGTTTATAAGTATCAAAATCTGTAAAATGGAAAATAAAAGATCTGCACCATTAATCTCACAGCATTTGTGTAAGGGTCAAATAAGATGGCACTGATTGCAGGGAATGATATACTGCTGGGAGACAGTTCTTCATGGATCTTTTTTGTGTCTGTCTGCACATCTTGTGAGCAGTTATTGACAGTTTTTACTCCAGATTATCTTTGTAAGAATGTCTTTTCAAGAATGGCAAAGAACCTTAGAATATAGATAAAGGGTCAACCTCCTAGGCAAAAGGAAGATTTATTTGCTGACAATTATAATAATGAAAATGTCTCCTTCTGAACTGTGCTGGTTTGAAGGGATGTATGTCCCCTAGAAAAGCCATGTTTTGATCGAAGTCTCATTTCATAAAGGCAGAATAATCCCTGTTCAATACTGTATGTTTGAAACTGTAATTGGATCATTTCCCTGGACATGTGATTTAATCAAGAGTGGTTGTTAAGCTGGATTAGGTGACGACATGTCTCCTCCACCCAACTGAATGGGTCTTGATTGGTTTCTGGAGTCCTATAGAAGAGGAAACATTTTGGAGAATGAAGGTAATTCAGAGAGAGCAGAGAATGCTGCAGCACCACAAAGTAGAGAGTCTACCAGCCAGCGACCTTTGCAGACAAAGAAGGAAAATGCCTCCCGGAGAGCTTCATGAAACCAGAAGCCAGGAGAGAAAGCTAGCAGATGACACTGTGCTCGCCATGTGCCCTTCCAGCCGAGAGAGAAACTGTGACTGTGTTCACCATGTGCCTTCTCACTTGAGAGAGAAACCCTGAACTTCATCGGCCTTCCTGAACCAAGATATCTGTTCCTGGATGAATGCCTTTGATTGGACATTTCTACAGACTTGTTTAATTGGGACATTTTCTCGGCCTTAGAACTGTAAACTAGCAACTCATTAAATTCCCCCTTTTAAAAGCCATTCTGTTTCTGGTATATTGCGTTCCGGCAGCTAGCAAACTAGAACATGAACAAAATTTGGGAAGACTTGCTTTCAATCCATTTAAATGATGGAGGTTCTTAGCAGTGACTAAACCCCACTGCATGCAAAGTATCTACCTGGCCCCAACTCCAAATAACCCCTTTGGGACTTGTGGTAGAAGAGGAAATGTGCACAGTGGAGCTTCTGCTGCCTGCCATACCATGAATAAAGTACTATCTCTGACTCAGAAATCTCATATCTTCTGCCAGCATTCATCATTCTGAGGCAGACTAACTCTTCGGTTCATAAGTGGGGTAAAATCTCAAGCCTTCATGGTTCGTGTATGAACATGAAAAGTTTTCATCAAATAAACCCTTGCCATTCCACAATAATATTTCTACACTGGAGAATTATCTTACAAACTTAAAATATGTAGGTGCATCTGTGTGTGTATTTGGGTATATGTGTGCTGTGGTGGGGGAAATAGCTGAGTCAGTATGTCCCAAAGGCATTTCTGCTGGTATGTAATTTTGCATGACTTGTGCTGTGACATCCCAATCCCTCTTTTTGTGAGCTTTATAAAACCCTTGGGGAGAGAACACAATGTGGCAAGTGGTAGTATGTCCTGTGAAGTTAGATTATGCTGTTATCCCAGTTCTACCACTTGGCAGTTGTGTGATCTTGGGCAAGTTACTTAAGTTCTCTTTGAGACAGGGTTGCTGGTCTCAAAGACCCTGGGACTTAGTATTATGGCTAAGTCAAGCAGGTCAAATAAATTTCACAATCTTTTTTAACTGAGTCACAAAGATTTAAGGCAGATTGCATATTGGAGAAATCTGGGTTATTACCTTAATTTTATTAAATTCAATATTTTTTTCCTCTTGCTCTCTTTAATGCCTCTTTCCTAGGTTATCACTCACCTTACCAAAATCAAATGATATAGTAATGATTCCTCAAATTACCTATGTAATCAGCAATTGTTTAGTATTCATTAGGAATTCTACCTTTGCCTAGATGTTTATTTCATTCATCACAAAATCTTTGGGTTATTTTTATATCTATATTAAGCATAAGTATGGTATGTACACATATTTTTTCAAATGAGGCCATGTTGATATTTAACATGTATTGTCTCTTCTACCAAAATTTAAAAGTTATATTTCTAAGAAACTTAAATTTTCCCCAAAAAATCCCTTATTAAAGTAATGATTAAAATGGTGGGAAATAGAAGTTAAAGTCTTCAGAGTTTTAGACACATAATATCAAGTTTATTTTTCCTATAGAAATTTTAATATTAAAAGTAGTTTTATGGTTAAAAGTTCATTTGTACTGCAAACTAAGCATCAAAAAGTTCTTGACTAAACGGGAAATAATGGTGAACCAATTATTTGTCTTTCAATCAGTAAATGTGAGCGTCTCATTGACATTAGTGCCCATTCCCAAAATACATAAAGGACAAATATGAAATAAGATGTTTTTTTAAAAATCACAGAATAACAATAAATTATAGCACAATTTATTACCACCATCAGTAAAGAAAAAATATTATGGCAACTCAGTAGCCATAAACTCAAAAAAGTAGCTGCTTATTTATGCAGCCCATTTAATCTTTTTTTTTCCCCTTCAAGGTCACTTTTGTTTTACAACATCCTTTCAAGGTCACCACAATTTCCCTGTACAGAAGCCATCTTGAGATTTAAATATATGCTACCAATTATCTTTCTAAAGATGGTTAAGATGAGGCTAATAATCAATGACACTTCTCATCTTCCCCAAATAAAGTCCAACATCATCTGATATGTCACAATAACTTATCAAGAAAGAATTTCTTGGAACATTTTACTTTATTAATCAAGAAAACAGAATATATTTTATATGCTGGTGTTAGTCTTACACTGTTTTGTCTTCGTTTCATTTAACTTTTCTGTCGTATTTACTTTTCAAGTAATGATATTGTTTCTAAATGATTTCTTCTATAAAATGATCAGCATCCCTCCCTCCCACCTTCCTCCAATTTCTAGGATGCTTTTCTGTCTTCTTTTCAAAATCTTCCCTTATCCTCTCTTTTTCCTCCTTACACATCTCAATTTTCCTATAGAACCTACATACGACAGATGGTTTGGAGGAATCCTATGTGCCTGCCTAAGCATTGACAGAATACAACAGGCTAAGTAGACTTTCCAGGAATTTAGAGTAAAGAAAAATGGTCTGGTTTCAATATATTCCCCCAAAACTCTGAGATGTGATCTGTTCCAATTCCACGACATACCCCTTTTAAATGGCTCCCTAGGCTGAAACAGAGAGAACCCCCCGGCCGTCCTCTACACTCTCCTTCAACTGAGAAATTAGCAGAAGCTTTAAAATCTTTTTTTGCTGCTATTGTTATTTTTCACAAGCACATGAACAGGTTCCTCTCTGGTTCCTGCCAGAGGTAACGCATAATCGAGACTGCTCTCAGGACCATAAATTCTGGAAAGCGTTTACTTTTTTTTCAAAACGTATTTTTTTAAAAAATGGTGAGATCAAAGTGGTGCTAATTGCCCACGGGCAGGTGTGGAATCAAACAGCCTTGAAGCAGTGCTGTGGGCTTTTGCTGAAATGCTGAATGGTGGGCCACTGGCCACTCTGAGAACTCGGTTTGTGCTTCTGGCAAAGGGCATAGCAATGTGTACTGCTTTCCTCACAGCCAGCAGCACAGCTGGGAGATAAACAAATCACCCATTACTGAAAATATGCTGTGGCCAAACGAAGCATTTCAAAGTCTCACTTCTAAGATGTCCCTTCAGAGGAGAACATGAAAAAGCTTTGCCCTCCTTAACTCCTAGGGAGGGAGACTGAGGCATGGGGAGGTTAAGTGAGCTGCCCAAGGTCACCCAGGAAGCCACTGAATTAAACCAGAAATAGAGCCCAGACTCCTGTCTCTTACACCACAGCTCCAACCCCTGGACCACGTTTCCTGATGACAGCGAAGCATTAGACCACAGCGGTTTGCCAGCAACATCAAATAGCATTTTGCTGGTGTAATTTACCTCTTTCAGAATTAAATAATAATACCATTTTACCTTAATCCATCACCTTTCATCCCAGAGGAGCCAAAGTGCTAAGTGTTTTAGTTATGAGTTTTAGCAGCTTCCATATAAATCACTTCACACACCATTAAAATGCAGCTGTCCTTGGAGTCAGTGCTGCAGCTGTTAAACATAAATAGCCCAACTGTTAAACATTTATTGAGCACCAACGATGTGCTAAATGTTAGAGTGGATGCAGAATCTGAATTTAGGGAGTTTACGGGAACTAAGGAATAGAGGGAAACTACTTAAAATGTTGATAACTTATATGGGTAGAAATGAAGCCATTATTGGAACACACTTCTGTCTCTAGCAAACATAATTATCGAGGGATCTAACAAAATACTGTCTTTGTAAAGGGACTTCAGAGAAACTCTAAAAAGGTGAATGCTATGGTTGTGACCACAGGGAAAGCTATTCCAGGGTCATTCCAAGACATTTTACCCTATCTCTACCTGGCTCCTCAGACATATTTTCCTTATTCTTTTTGTTAACGCACATACCAACAATGAGAAACTTTATATAGTCACTAAATCTGTTCTGTGAGCAAGTCCAATAATTTAGGTAGAACCTGACCTATCTTTTTTTTTTTTTTCCATGAAAACCCGATGCATTTCTCCACAGGAAGGAAAAAAACTAGAGGCATTTCTCCACAGGAAGGAAAAACAAAATTGGATCCAAAAGAGAAACAAGCCATACCTATGCATACAGTAAATAATGACATAGTTAATGGAAAAATAACAATCTTATGAGAAATGACCAAAATGGAATTATGACTTGTGGTTTTCTTTTTTATATCAGCTCCCACAAATACACTTTAAAATAGGACTTGCCATAATAAAGAGTCATGCACCCAGTAGATGTGCCATAGAAATTATGAATAGAATTGATAGTGATTATTTTTATTTGCTTTTTATACACAACCGCATGAAAAGTCAAAGGGAAATAAAGGGCAGTGCAAAGGAACAGAAAATCCCAGTTGGGGAAGTGAGTTTCTATTATATCTGCCCAATATTGTGTGGCTGAGAATATCTTTTGGTGACTCAGACATCATACTGTGGCACGTTGTGCTGAATGCTTGCTTTAAAAAATGAACAAGTTTATCTGGTCTTCAGGGAGGAGGAGACATACAAACACAGTAAAGGAACCTGTGGGTAATGCTGTGGATGTGACCCAACAAAGAGTTGTCCCAAGCACAGGACTCTGGAAAAAGAGCATGGAATTCTTTCTTCCTCCACAGTATACTCTGGTATAAAAACAAAAATTCTTAAAAACAAACAAATTTGCTTTGCCTTGTGTTTGTTTACTTCCAAATTCACTGTAACTGGCCTTTCAGTAAGTTACCTGTAAACATGTAGTATAATGTCCTTGGAACAGGGCAATCTGGAAGACTGTAATGACAGGTCAAAAGAAGTAAAGTTTGGTTACTTTCAAGGACCTATTTCAAGTTACTATAAGGTCTGTTCTGGGTTAATAAAGAGTTAAAATAATTCAGAATTATTTTTATTTAAAATATACTTTCTAGACTTCAGCTTTTCAGCATCTGCATATGATTGTAATGGAAAAAACCTGGCTTAGCTGAGCGAAAGTGAAAGGTCTCAAAAATGTAAAACAACAACGGCTACTATAACCAATTCCACAACCCTGGTTGGCTGAGCTACAGGAATGTATTGGCTTACAGTTCGGAGGCTAGAAGTCCAAGATTAAGGTATCAGGAGGCCAGGCTTTCTCCCTGAAGTCTAAAGCATTCTGGTGGTGGTTTACTGGCAATCATCCTCTGCTCTGTCACATGGCGATTTGTCCTCCTTGGTCTCCTCCTGCGGCTTCCTACAGTGACTGTGTCTGAATTTTTTCGTTTATAAATTCACAGCCCCAAAACAGGGGGTTAAGACTTGAACGTGTCTTCATTAGGGGATAGGATGCAATATATATAGATATGTTTAAGTCCAATAGAGAAAATCTGACTATCTGAGCAACAGTGTAAAAGTCTCAAAAACAGTTAATTGGGGTGGTGCACCAGTGGCCCAGTGGCAGAATTCTCGCCTGCCATGCCAGAAAACTGGGTTCGATTCCCAGAGCCCGCCCATGCAAAAAAAAAAAGGAAAAAAAAGAGAAATAGTAAATTGACAAGGTGCTCTCAACCTTGTCAACCCAATCATCATCTGATTCACCTATATGACGCATCTGCTAAAAAGTCTGAATGGAGTCTTGGGCTGCAGTTGCTTATCGATTCATTCAATACCATTTGTCAAGTCTCCAGGTTATACCAGACATAAGGGTAATTCAAGATGAATAAACATATTGTCCTTATGTCAAGTTATGCAGTATTCAGTGGGAAAAAGAAGATATAAATAAATAAATAAATAAATAAGTGTGCAGAGGTGGTTTGGCGGTAGAATGTTTGCCTTCCATGTGGGAGAGCTGGGTCCGATTCCCAGACCATGCACCTCAAAAACAAACAAACAATAAATAAATACAATCACCATTGAACATGATACATACCCAAATAGAAGTGTATATATAAGTGATATTTAAGAACAGAGGAAGGGGGAGAGGAGAGATGTAAAAGCAAATGTCCAAACTCAAAGATTCCACCAGAATAAATAGGAACAGTGGTGGGAGGCGTGGATTTTAGAAGCAGAGTATTCAAAACTAAGGGTGATAATTCTTCCATTCTACTTGGTATAAGTCAAACCACGCCTCGACAAATCAAATTTTGTCCATTGGTGACGACTGCAGTGACTGGAATTGAAATCACCTCAATATGGAACAATTGGAGTAAAGGGAAATGGTGTGTCTCAAAGGAAGAAAAGTAGAAAAGCATCTGTGTTATATCCTCAGATATTTAAAGATTCTTCTGTGAAAAGGAGAGAACAGCTTGTCTTGTTTAGCTTCAAAGAACAGAATAAAGAGGAATGTTGGGGAGAAATTACAGAAAAGCAAATTTTGGCTTGGCACATGGACTGTGTCTAACAACCAGAGCTGTTCCCAAATACAATGAGCTGTCAGCCAGGATGGAGGTTTTAGGCTGAATGAGTTATCAACATAGATGTTGTGAGAAAATGTAACCATCGCATGAGGTTAATTGACTTCTTTGGTCGTTCTCCCTCCTATGATTCTATAAAAAGTAATGTAAAAGCAACTTGAAAAATGGTGAGCTTGATATTCATTACACATGTACTGTTTATGCTATGTAACATTTCTGATTTTTGGATGAGACTCCAAAGCTGACAGCAATGATTAGCACACAGTTTCCTCACAGGATTTTCTAAGAGGTAACCAAAATCACCTTTGCAACTCCCCAGCCCATGGCCCACCTCTACCCTGTATGAGGAAATATAAGAAAATCAAGAGAGATTTATCAGACAGGAAAGGGTAATGAAAGTACATTTATAGATATACAGAGTGCTAAGGGTTTTTACATTCCTACTTCCTTTGTAGGAAGGGAAGGAGATGCTTGTTCTCCCAAATCTAAGGTAAATGAGAGAAGCCAACAAGCCAAGCTCTTAAAAATAATTGAGGTTCAACTTCAAGGAGGAGATATTGACCTCCTACCTTAGCGTTTTTTTGAGGCTTGGGACTGTGGGTTGGATGCAACCCCAGAACCAAAGATGTATGCAGTGAGAGAGATCTTTGGAAAATTCAACATATGTCCCTTGAAATTTGGGAGCGTGAACATCAGTGTATGGCTCTTGCTAAAAGCAAGGAGAGGACAATGAGAATAACTCACATTTCTAGAGCTTGGGAGGGCAAGGGTATGAGAGCTTTCCACCAAGCAGACACTGTCAAAGAGAACTGGGCTTAGAGCTTTATGAGAGACAGTTGCCTGCAAAGGCTTCTGGCAGCAGAGCACAAGACAGAATTTGGGCAAGAGCTGAGGGATAACTCAGTTCCAGGAGAGATTCTGTACAGCAGAGCATGGATAGACTCAAGAGTGGGAAATGTTTCTAAGAACCCACAGAAATTCTCTGTGAAAGAGCACATGACTGTGTCCACTGAACTAAGAAGGAGAATTACAAACAAAGCCAAGCAGGTAGTATTTTGCCTTTTCCTATAATCTCCCTTCCTCTTGTACCCACACCTTGGAGGATCCTAGGCAGAAAAGTAAGGAAAAGAGATATTAAAGCAAGGAAACTGAAAGAATCAAAGTTGTCTCCATTCCTCATCACAGGTATGGGAAATATGGGATTATGCCTCAGCTAGGGAAAGGGAGAATGTTTAACTACATACAGGCTAGAATTTTTATTTTATTTAAATTGGAAGGGACTATTTAAATCTGAAAGGGGTGATGTCCTAAAGACAAAATCATGTCATTTTCTCTTAAGAGGTGAGATGGAGATTCAACATAATTTGTTAAAAACAACAGTGGAGAAAAATAGAAGCTCCTTCCTGAATGCATCCCCTAAATCTAACCCATTTAATAAACTGATGAAATCAACATATCCCTGTTCTGTATATTTAAATCATTCAAATAACCTCTTATTTGTTTATTTAGAATATCCCTATAACTGCCAGCACAGCCCTCCAAAATTTTCAGAAAATTTTAAATGAATTCTAAATTATATTCAACAGTATATTAAAAAAATAATATTTTTATATTTTGAGCTTTCTTAGAAATAGAGATTTCATATAGCAATAATGGAGTTAGGACTGAGGAGAGAACTGAGAGAGGACAAATAAGGGGAAGCGATTACATTTTTGCTGTCATCTAACTAGCTTCACTCTTCTTTGCAATGAAAAACAGCAGGGCAGACTTCCATTCTTGGAAACATTGGCTGCTCGTATTGGTTATTTTGAGCACTTTCCTGGTATACATTATGAAGTTTGCTTAACCACATTAGGAGCCAGTACGTAATTATGCTATAATCCTATATGACATAATTTGGTAATATAAAACCCTTAAAGACTGGTTCCTAAAGCTTTTTATTGAGTATCACAAAATCTACACTATGCATACAATTTAGAGTCCATCAAAGTAGAAGAGAGCATATTACACTTACTGTTATGGAGAGCAGTTTCAATCAGCATACCCACTCCAATCTTTTGTTAGTGGCCTCCTATCGCACTATACTGAGAATGATTCTATAATCACATCAGGGTGCAGCAGGAGCACCACGAGCAATTAGCAATATGTGCCATGAACAAGGAGAAGGGAAAGACGACAAGTGTGCTATGTATCCTGAATTAAAGCCTATTTCTTTTGCACTATATAGCAATTGATTTTGCTGGGTGTTGGTTCCTGTTGAAATGAATGAAAATATTATTTGATAACAGATAGGTAGCATCAGTAGGCAGTATTCACAATACTGGAAATGGCCTGCTACTTTCAATCTCAGTTGTTTACTTGGCAATTAATCCATTGAGAGCAGCATGAGGCACAGAATGGGGAAACGAGCAACTGAAAACTTGGGCATTGCAAGCTCCTGGTCTGCAGGGTGTGAAGTGTGGCAGACAAATACCCAAGAAAGTACCACAAGCCCTCATTTTCTTGAGGAAAACAAATACATCTGTACATGCATACATATATATATACATGTGAGCATCTCTTTAAATGCTAAGATATTTTCCAGAAATAAAGATTCAACCTTAACTGACTTCAAGAGCTTACAGTTAATTGAAGACTTTAAAGTATCACAAAGAAAATTTTCAAAGAAAATGTAAGCTGGATGTACAAGAAGACTAAAAGCAAAGGTTGAAATACCAAAAAAGAAATTAAAGGAGATGGAAGAATGATTTGAAGACTTAAAGCAATCAGATTTTAAAAGAATGGTGTTTTCATGAGTTCTTGAGTGGTGTTGGATAGAATTTGCCTAAGGGGAATAAAGAAAATAGTGGTATTTCAGGGGAAGGTCTAGCATGAACAGAGTTTTAGAGAATGAGGCTCTAAGCATCTGCTTATTGTCCCAGAACCAGCAGAGCTTGGAAGCAGAAATGGGATAGAAAGAAGGACTGAGTCGATAAGATCGCACAGAGAAGCAGGTCTGAGGGTTTCATTCCGTTCATCAGAACTATACACCAGTCTGACCTTGACATTCTGATTCCAGGCTCAGGCTCCTACAGTATAATGGCTGTGCCTTATGTGTGTGTATGTATTTAGCTAAATTAAGCATGGGGCACTCTGCACAGATGGACACTTGGTAAATTTGTTTCATGATTATTCCTCCATTCCTGCCTTGTTCAAAAGAGTTGAATGATTATAATTCCATCCCCCTTTCCAGGCAGTCTCTCAGTATGGGAGCAGAGTGTTCTTTCTCATTGCCATCCTCTCTCCCCAAGATAAAAGAGAGAAAATTACTTGAGCCATAACAAATATTAGCCCAGGTATATTACTAAGCATTCCCAAGAGAGTGGAGACTAAATAAATTCACCATATGGCTTTCAGAGTTGTGACATCATCAAGGGCAATGTCCATGGACCTTTATTTCTGTAGGCTTCCAGAGAATGTGTCCATGATTAAACTCTGCACTGACATTTAAAATGAAGAAATTCAGTACTCGACAATTAATATTGCACTGGTGTATCTGAAGAATTTCAAATACCTTCATGAAATGGACTATTGTAAAGCATATAAATGTTTTGTGGTTGTTGCTGTTGCTCTCCAAAGTCTTATTTAGAGAAAGATGATGAGCAGATAGATGGATGTTGCTGGGGTAAGTTGACAGACTCAGGGAATCCTCTTGGGCAGAAATTGGCAAAGTTTTCTGTAAAGGGTCAAATAATAAATATTTAAGAAATATTTGATATAGCAATTCAAATTCATCAAATACATGATGAATTGAACCTGGCTGTCTTCCAATAACATTTTATTTATGGGCAGTGCTATCTGCATTTTAAACAATTTTCACATGTTATGAAAAGTTTTTGTTTTTTGTTTTTTTTTTTTTTGACCCAACCGTTTAAAAATGTAACATCCATGGTGACCTTTTAGGGGGCTGGGAAAGAGTGTCCTAGGACAGGCTAGGGCTGTAAGCTATAAATTCAGGTAAGAGGACCAGGATCCGAGGAGCTAAAGTACTGCCCCAAAGTATATATTCTCCAAGGACTCAAATCACAGGCTTTTGCTGTTTTAGTAGCTAGAAAGATGTCCCAATGTAGTTATTCCATCAGAGGCTGAAAAAAAGCAGCTGCTTTTAAACCATGACCTCTCAAACTTATATTCTGAATTTTGCCCTACCTGCCCTGCCCTCCTGGATTTAATTAAATAAATTATTCTCTTTATCCCTTGGTCAAATTCTGCCTCACTGAAATTTTATTTTAAAGAGGGAAATGTCTGAGTAAAAGAAACAAAAAAAAGACACTAGAGACTAGAGAATGGTGTCTGGGCTCCTGGCCATGTATCTATCTATAATAATGATCTAAAGGATAGACAGTAATTTCCATTATAAGAATACTAGCAATAGAGATACTTACAAATGAAAAAGTGACTTTCATATATCGCTTTTGCATTTGGTACACATTGAAGTTTGGTTTTGCAAAGTTAAACTCTCTGAGCTGCTCTTTTCATCCCAAATGCTCTATCAAATATTTCTCTTCCAGATATGTGACAGAGCTGGGTTTTGCCCTCATGTAAGAGCAGCCAATCCCCTTATAGTTATTCATTCAGCTAGAAAGTTTTAAGTCCCTACTATGCACCAGAATTTTGTGTGGACATATAAACATCACTCAATAAATGGCACCGTTCAGAAATTTGATATCTTGCAATTTTTTCATAGGATGATGCATCAGTTGTTCTCATTGACCATCTACTTTTAGTAGAGACATTATTTTAATCAGCTTGATTATCTGATTTTCCAGTCCCAAACAACACATTATAAAATAAGTCAGAGAGATCCTGAAGAATACCTGAGTTGATAGTTAAAGAACTAGAAAGAAAACAAAGTAATTATGACACAATAATGCAAAATATTTAGCTCTCTGAGACCATTTAGTGCACAATAGTTCATTTTTAAAACTAAAATGAATCATCAAGAAATGCTTAATTTTTTCTCATCAAAATGTGCTTATAAAAGCAAGAAAGTTTGTGAAACATCTTCAGATTTTTTTTTAATGAAGCTTAGTTTAAAATGTTGAAAACTTAAAAGGATACATATCAGTTACGGACAAATCTTATTTTACTGCCCAGAACATCAGATATTCTTCACATATGGGCCAATTTAGGCCAGGAGACCACAGATAACCTTCTCATTCAATGTCCAGGGCACCTATAAGCCTGTCTGCAAGGACAAAGCATGTATGGGAAGCCACTCACCATAGGATCAAACCTTGGAAACATCAAGCCAAAAGAAGTATGTGAAATCAGAAGCAAGGAAATAGCTAAAAGTCACATTCAAGGAAAGCCATCAATAATTGTCAGAATGTGGAGGGTTGAAGGAGGAGAACCATGGATAGGACAACAGGAAAATCAAAAAATGCCCCAGAGATGAGCCTGGCCTTAGCACCATGGATCAACAATGCCATCCTGAACAAAAGGGGGAAAGGAGGTGTAACAAATATGGTATCATGGCTGAGAAAGTTCAAATTGTTGAGAGGCTACACACTGGAGGTCACTCTTAAGTATGCTTCAGTTAGACATTGCTACCTATCAATAACTTGTCAAACCCCAATCAAAACCATTCCAGCTTAAAGAATACCTAGGACATTATATAAGATTCTACAAAGTTTCCATGCACTATGGTAACCTCCCAGAAACCTACAACCTCCAGATGGGTCCCTGGACCAGATAAGTCCTGAAACTTGAGGGACCAACCTTTCCAGAACATCAACCAATTCCAGCTCCTTATCCCATATTATTGACAACCCCTTCCAACATGAAAAAGATAGAATGGGCATAGCCCAAATACCCCTAAGAATGGGAGAAAGATCAAAGTGATGGTGGAGTTATACAGAGAAGGCCAGGTTTAACAAAAGAGTGAGTGCTGACTCATTATACTGATATTTCTTTTAGTCTCCAGTACCTTAGAGCAGTTAGAAATAAAAGTCTAAAATTGTGGAACTGTAACCCATACCAAACTCTGAAATTTGTTCTACAACTAATTGTTGCATTGTACATTGAAATGTATTGCTTGTACATATATATGTTACTTAAAGAGAAGGAGGAGTATAGCAGAGAAGGTAGGATTTAGCAAATGAGTATGACTGCGGAATCATTATATTCATATTTCTGTTGGTCTCCAGTGTCTTGGAGCAGCTAGAAGATAAATTTAAAAATCATGGAACTGTAACCCATACCAAACTGCAAAATCTGCTATATAACTTTTGTTAAAATGTACTTGGAAATTTATTGTTTTTTCTGTATAGTTATATTTCACAATAAAATAATTTATAAAAAAAGAAAGACAAAATAAATAAAAACAATTGCCTTCCACACTTAAAAAATAAAAAAAAGAAATGCCCCTAAGCAACAAATGGATAAAAGTAGAGGGTGTGGCAGATGAAAGCATTCATTCTGGCAGTACCTCCAATCTACTCTAGTTCCTTGTTTTTCAGATTGCTGGGTTTAACTCCTGACTTTCACTACCTATCTTGAGCGGTGGAAGGGAGGAGGATGGATAGAACCCCAATTTATTCAGCTCCACCTAGGTCAAGGTTTGTTAATGTGCCTTCTGGCATTTTTGTCTGTATCCAGCTCTTCCCTCAACATACCTACAAAAAGATATTGGAGTTATAGGCCTTTCTGATTGTGACACTGTAAGGAAGGTGGAGGCATTACACTGGATTTTACAATATATTTCTCATGTCAGAAATCCTCTCATTCTGTCCTCATAAAAACATAATTCCAGAAATAACATAATTCAAATATATCATCTACATTTTTCAGATTTCCCCTTTATAGCTAGATGCATGGCAAATCCGAAGCATCCACTATTAGTAAGAACCAAGACTTGATCTAGTTTTTTATTTGTTTTCTACTGTAATTATTAAATATCTTTGACTATTATAAATTAAAGCCACACCCCCCCAATGTATCTAGTCTCCAGTTAAAAACCTCCAAAATTAAAGGTGAAATATCTATAGTTTCCCCAATTATTTTATCTCTTCTCTTGAACTTATCTTCTGAGATTTATTTGTTCTCATTGACAAAGAAAAGAATTACTGAGTAGCCTTTAACTTTACTTCCAAAGCATTTCTATTTTATTTTTTTGATTACTTTTAGAGTCCTTGTCCATGAGATCACCTGCTAGCCCCTCCTGAACCTTCTATTTGTCTGACCTTCAGAAGTCCTAGGGAAGTGCTCATTTCTAGTCTGACCATTAACCATCTCCCCCACTCTTGATTGAAATGAAAAACCACATAGAAGTCTACATCTTGAAGTAATCTTTGTTCAATTATTCATTAAAAATTTAGCAAGGCTATTAATACATTGAAATGTATTGCATTGAGTTTTACTAATTCACCAATTACTTTATCAAAGTAAAAAAAAATGTAAGTTCCCTGAAGGCTGGGACCATGTTTTTTTTGTTCATTGCTATTTTGATATCATATGCAACATGTAAAGTGAGTAAATGGAAAAATCCATATATGCTAAATAAATGAATGAACAAACCCCATTAACACCATTACATCCCCATGCCACTCCAGTCACATATATATAGAATCAATGAAACCTATTAAGACATATTAAATATATCAAGACACCAGAAATGTAAATTTTTTTTTCTTATTTTCTTCCCCTTTTCATAGGTAATGACAAAATCCTTTAATTAGATTAAATGAAAAAATACAACTTGAAAGTGAAAAATTTTAACAGGAATCATAAAAATAGAGAGTAAGTGATAATTTTATGGAAATACATGTTTTTTGCCAGCTAATTCTCTTGGTAGACCTATTATCCATTTTAACAAAGAGGCAGTAGAAGTAGAATGTTTTACTTCACACCAACTTCTGCCACCAGTTGGCCTTGAACAACTAACTTAAAATCTCTACTCTTTAGCTTATTCATTTGAAAATGAGTGTTAAAAATAGAACCTACCTTATAGGATTACATGAGGTTAAATGATTGTGCATATTATTTGCCTATCGCCTTTCAGCCCAAATCTATTCTTTCATTGTCTGATCTGTGACACTGGGGAGGGACATTGCAGATTACATTTCTCAGATTCATTTGTCAGTGGTTAGCCTGTTAGATTTTTCAATAGGAGGAAAAAGAGGGAGATTGGAAAATAAAAGGAGGGAAAAAGGGCTTCCTCTCTGTTTCTTGCTACTTTTGTCTGCAGTATACGTGGCAGTTTGTCTAACCTCCATCTTATTTCAACACACCTGCCTTCTTAGAGATAGTAGTCCATGACATTGTGTCAGAGAGCAAAGTCTTGGCTTCATGGGTCTATTTCTCAAATTCATCAGATTTCAGCCACAACCAAGTGACGTCTCCTCTTCAGAAGTCCGAGCACCCTCCGTAAATTTACCAGATTCTAGTAACTTCAACCTCTTTTGTTTTCCCAACTCTGTGGGATAGTGCACATGTAGCTAATTCAGGTAGTTAGTATATCTGAAGTTTTTTTTTTTTAACTTTTTTATTGTATAGTATAACATATATACACAGTAAAGAAACAAAAAAGCAATAGTTTTCAAAGCACTCTTCAACAAGTAATTATAGGACAGATCCCAGAGATTGTCTCAGATTTTTCCTTTTAGCTGCTCCAGAATATAGAATGCTAGAAGACTTAATTTTTTTTTTAATCACCATGGTCTACTTTTTCTCTTTCTTTTTTGTGAAAAATAATATATATACAAAAAAAGCAATACATTTCAAAGCATAGCACCACAATTAGCTGTAGAACATATTTCAGAGTTTGACATGGGTTACAATTACACAATTTTAGGTTTTTGCTTCTAGCTGTTCTAAGATATTGGAGACTAAAAGAGATATCAATTTAATGATTCAGCAATCATATTCACTTGTTAAATCCTATCTTCTCTGTATAACTCCACCATCATCTTTGATCTTTCTATCCCTCTCATTAGGGATGTTTGGGCTGTTGCCATTCTAACTTTTTCATGTTGGAAGGGTCTGCCACTAATATGGGGTAGAGAGATGGAACTATCTGATATTCTAGAGAGGCTGGGCCCCCTAGATTTTAGGACTTATCTGGTCCAGGGACCCACCTGAAGGTTGTAGGTTTCTAGAGAGTTTGAGTGTTTTCTTTTCTCTTTTTTCAGTTTTCCAACACCTGTCTAACCAATTCCCAATATTAAATCACCTCTGTTGGAATGCCTACAATGGTTACTATTTTCTGGCCTGAACCTTGATATAAAATAGTTATTTGTAAAGTACTTAGAACAATGCATGGTACAATATCAGTGTTCAAAAATTATTAATGTTGTTATTAGTATATTGCTGATTTACTTATCCTGGCAACTGAGCCTGACTCCTAATATCCATACTCAGAAGAAGAGCAGTTGAATTTAGGAGAAAATGCTGAAAGCCATTCTCCAAGCAAGTCCCGTGAATGAAACACACCACATAGTAGGTGTGTTTCACAGAAACATAGCACATAGTAGGCAAGAAATAAGGACTAAAGGAGTAAAAAAAAAATAGATGAATAAATGTTCTTCATAATCCTTTGTATCAGAATTTCTCCATGTGGTGAAAGAACATTTTCTTTAAAGAGTACTAATCCATCAAAGACTAACATGTCGTCCTCTGAGCATGATCAAAATGCAGTTTGCATCATTCATGACCCAGCACGAGTTCAACATACCCAAACGGTCTCTACCCAGTTCAACAAAATGAGCCCACCAATCATGGGCTTGGTTGTTGTGGCAATATTACATTTTCAGAAAAACTTTTAAATAATTACTCTCAATTTTCATGTTTATCTTTTGTGGAGTGGCACCCAACAGTTTGAAATGGTCCAAAATACACTTCAAGTAGTAATACTTTCTGCTTTCTAGTACTTTGGAGTTATCCATTCCCCTTGGTAGAAAATTCCCATGGAGTGAAAGGATTGGTTCTTCCCTGCTAGCACTATGGATCCCTGTCATGGTCAGGCTCATGTGTCAATTTGGCCAAGTTGTAGTACCTGTTTGTCTGGTTGGGCAAGTGCTGGCTTATCTGTTGCGATGAGGACATTTCATAGAATTAGATCATGATCACATCAGCTGCATCCACAGCTGATTCCATTTGTAATCAGCCAAAGGGGAGATTGTCTTCTGCAATGAGTGATGCTTAATCTAATCACGGGAAGCCTTTTAAGGAGGATTCAGAAGAGATGGGCTCTTCCTGTTTCAGCTGGTGAGCCTCTCCTATGGAGTTCAAACAGACCCTCCATTGGAATCGTTGGCTTCACAGCCTTCCCTGAAGATTTTGGACTCTGCATTCCTGTGGTCACGTGAGACGCTTTTATAACTTTTATATTTGCAAGTGTTCCCTGTTGATTCTGTTTCTCCAGAGAACCCTAACTAATACAATCCTCTTTTAGTTACAGTATTTTCTAATTACACAGAGAAGAAAAGTCTGGGAAACTATTGGTTTATATTGGTGGATCACTTACACTTCAATTTTAGAGAAATGAAGGCACACAGGCAACTCTTACTGTATTTATGTGTCAGTGTAAAAACTGCCTCATCTCAACTTCTTTTCCCTAAACAGAAACTTCTATCCCTTCTGTGTCCATACTTCCTAATCTTAATCAACCTTGACATAGGATATCTCATGCTTATAATTCTCTCCTACTGCTCCCCAAATAGTCATCCTTCCAAGCTCAAGCCAAATGTCATTTATGCTGTGAAGTCCTCTCGGATCACCCAATAATACTCCATTTGCCATCAGAAATAAGAGTTATATTGTCTGGTGTTGTAGACCATTTTTATACATTACTCTTTAGTTAGTTTCTTGGGGATAGGTCTCTTTCTTATAAACCCAAGTCTTCCTCAGAAACTGCATGTTAGTTTCTACATAAAGATATTTTCTAAATACAATTTTATAGGCTAAAAGTGTGCAGTGAGCTGCGTGTGTTCATAGAGGACACTGGGAGAACAAATCATAACACACTCCCTATCTTTGAACATCATACTTACATTTTAGCCAAACCACGGCAAGAACAATGTTCGTGATTGAAATCCCTGGAAATAAGATATTGTACAAGTATAAAAGACACTGAAATATTTTCAACTAGAAATAAGAGGAATGATAATTATGAATTCGTTAATAGTCTTAATAAGGGGATTAAAAATTATAGTTGCATTTTTAAGTATAAAAAATAAGTGAAAATAAACACTAAGTTTTATATCACAGAAAATAGTAAAATGGTTTGTCTATATGGAAAACAATACTACTGGTGAGTTTCAGATTCTGTGTCAAGATTTTTCTTCAAGCAGTTTGACAATTTCAATTTTCTTCAGCCAAAACAAAACAAAACAAAAAAACACTAAGATTTCACTAGCCATGAAGAAAGGGTTTGCCAAACAAGATGAAGCATAGTGCAGTTCTTATTGAAATTATTTATGATCCCTTAATTATGCTTAATGATCTGCTTTTATGAGGTGAAAATATTTGAGTAGAAAAAACAGTCCATTAAAAAATCTGTTTATTTATTTCCTAGTTATTTCTCTGTAACTAACCATATTAAACATTCTCTGCATCTCTTCCTGCCCTTCTGAAAATGAGATCTCAAATATATGAGCTCTGTGTTTCTTTTCATCAGAAATAAGAGAAGTGTTTTTGAAATGGAAATTATTCTCTAAAGCTAGAAGCCTCAGTGATTGTTGAACTGCACTAAGGAGTAATTTGACATTTCTCCAGTAGGTTTTGCACTCAGCCAAACCTTTTGAACTTTTAAAGGTAATAGAGAATGATTTGAGCTACAATTTCAAAATCTGCCTGGCTCCTGGCATGTTTGGCCGAATTATTCTAACCCTAACACTATGAGGGTGCTCTTTCCAATAAAGTATATTTCTTTGCAATCAAACCTTCCTTTATAAGTTCTTTATAAGCCATATACATCTCAAAATTATTTTGACCTTGACTTCAGTTTGCAAAATATATTTAATTCTGTGTTTTTTACCTTCCACTAGAGTTAGATAGTGCAAGCCATTGCATAGTTAATTTCTGCCTAGTGCTCCATAAATTACTTAGACTATACCTCCCTTAGAAATGAAAAGACAGTTATCTTCATTGCAGTTTCTCAGCAATTACACTGGTAATCCACCTTGGCCTATGTACTCACTGCTTATTGACAGGGTTTTAGTGCTTCTTTACTATGAATGCTTCCCCAGTCCTTAGAAAGTATAGGAGCCATGAAAGTTAGCAAGTCAGACTGTAAGAGTCCCAATCAAGTGTTATTAATGACTTATAGATATTACAGAGGATAAGGGTGACAGATCATCTTTTTGTTTGGTCCTTTTTCATGTCAGGGGTGTGAATGAATACAAGCAGATAAATTTTTAATTAAATAATTAAAATCTATGCCTATCCTGACACTAATTTCAGACAAGGTACATGCTTATCACTTATTTTTTTTATTTGTATTAGTTTTTTTGTTTGTTTTTTACTTAGGAATTATCTTTAGTTAGCATGACCTCTAAGCTACGTTGTGCCAAACTATGGTTACCAAAGTATTTAGGTGAACTCCTAATAATAAGTTAATATTATTATGCCTTTTATGGAAAATGAAGCTATATGAAGGGCCCCAGACTCACTACTCTGCCAGAAGTATATCTGTAAACCTGGGTAAAGAAAGCAATTACTTTTTCCTAGCTTACCAAAGTTATGCAACAAATGGCATATCTCTAAGCCAAATATGGAAAGTGAAAATTGTATCAAGAACATCATATAGTCACAGATAACAGAATGCCAGATGACATCTCAGCCTCTAGGTCCCTTTTGTGCTAGTAACTTTGTTTGTCTTTTGTGTATAATGCAGCTATAATATACTTTATCTCTAACTCTATCATAGTTATAGCATTGTTGCTTTCTTTAATTTTTTCATTCAGTAAATACACTAGACACAAAGAATAAAAGAATTGTCTAATAGGAGACAGTGTGATGGTTGATTTTGTGTCAACTTGGCTAGGTTATGGTGTCTAGTCTGGGGGCAATATTGAGCTCAAGACCTCAGCATCAACCCTTAGCTAAATTTCCACCCTTCCAACTTCTCCTAAGGATTTCATACTCAAGCCTTCAACATTACCCTGACTAGAATTTCCAGCCTGAAGCCAGCGCTAAGGAACTGAGACTTGCCTGCCCCCACAATCTTGAAAGTCAATTCTTTATAATAAATTGCATTAGATATATGTCCTGTTGGTTTTGTTTCTCTGGGGAACCCTGACTGATACAAACAACTATATGCCTATTTGATACAAAAACATTTTAATCGAGATATGTGCAATGTACACAGAGAGCAAAAAGGAGGGAATGAACAATTTTCCTTAGCACTGGGGGAAAATTTCAGAAGGAGAGGATGTAGTTGAGAAAGTTCTTTGAGAAATTATGTACCATAATGTGTATGTATATAAAGAATATAAAGCAGTACATGATGAGTGTCAAATAAGAAGTACAGAGTATAAGATCTACATAATGCAAAAGATGGAAATATTCCTGCCTACTGAGACACAGGCAAGTTGAAGAAAAAATCTGGGAACCCCCAACTTGCCTAAATTTCTTCTAAATAAGGCTTTGGATTACTGTTAATGGCTAAATCAATCCCTGACTAGTGAGTTTTTCATCAGAATAATATCATACACTCCAAGTTCAGGGTTTCTGAATCTGCAACTGGCAATATTCCTGAACAGACTTAACTAATATCCAACAGCTGATGCATTTGGATTGGTATTCAAAAATATTCATGGTGAAAAATGTGAGAAACATTGATATTCATGCTATTCAGCAAATGAGCAAATTCATTATTTATCGAATAAGTGATACTGGGAAAATCTAAATGTTCTGCAGTGAAACATACATTCAAGCTATATAAGAACTCCATAGAGAAAAGTGAGATGCAGTAACAAGATGTAGGTAAGCTCCCTCATGTATAGGTGTCTTTGTATTTTACTGTTTTTTTTTTTTATGGAAAAGATTATAAAAAATTAAAATGAAAAGGGAACCTTACTCAGACTAAGATTTGCTAATCAAAAGTTTCAAGTTTAGGGTTTTCTTTCATAAGAGACTGCTGTCTGAACATTGTCACCATAATGGAAACTTACAGAAGCTTATCATCTTCATGACCACCTACATAGTGAGTTATAGCAGGACAAGGTGGGCAGGAAGACAGGATGGGCTTACTAGGGAAGCCTGGAGAGAAGGAAGTAGTTGTCTGAGTTTCCAAAGCTGACACGAACCAAAACAACTGACTTAACACATCAGCATAAAACTATACTTGCATTGCCTGAATAAAGTGAAAAAAATATCTGAAAGTATCTCACTCTCTCTCTGATACTTAAACGGCAAAGAATCTTTGTGCCCTCTTAAATGTAACTAACAACAAAACAACGAAAAATAGGCTCTTCCACATCAAATCTATATTTAAGGGAGCATGGTAGGTTGAGATGGAGGAACGATTGAGATGAACCCTTTTGGGTAGTGACTTAACTTATCTGAGCCTTTGTTTACCCTTTTACAAAACAAAGATAGTAATATTTAGCTAAACAATACTGTTTTACTGCTCGAATATGAACAATTTATTCATTCATGAACACTTATGGCGCACCTTCTCTGTGCCAATTACTATCACAAGTATTGTGTTCAGGGGTTGATAAGCAGAGAAGTCCCCTGAGCTCATGAAACATTCTAATAGACAATACAATGCATAGATGTTCAATAAATTGCAGCTACTATTTTATTTGTTAAAGGAATAATAAAGGCATTCTGGGCAACAGCAAGGAAAATCCCATATCCTCAATATAACCTGTAGATCAGTGGCTATTAACTAAATGGAAAACATTTGTGATTTAGCATAGAATGTGCTATTTTGACACATGTGCACAGATAAGCTTGACAAAGTAAGAGAGCCATCTGATGAAAGATTTAGAAGAAAAAAAACTGTCTTCGTTTATATTTATGTATGTGAATTCTGTAAAAACCCATCCCAGTTGCCCCATTACATATTCAACATGATTTCCTAAATTGAAGAAGCAGATCCATGTTGTGTTAGCACCCCCCTACAGACTCACTGTGGGTATCAAGAGAGTCTTCAGTATAATAAAAACAAACTCAAATTCTTCTCTGGACTGACAAATAAGTAGTATTATTTAGCTCATTGTCGTAGCAGAAAAATTGACATATTCAAAGAGCATCTCACAGTCCCTGCTCCTCAGGGTCTAGGAAAAATGTCTTCTTCCACCACACAACTACAAAAGCTGCCAAAAGCAAGGACCTTGAAATCAAGGGTAGGCTTCCTTCTGTTTTCAGAAGTCTCTGCCACTTAACTTCAGCTTCCTGGGATTCTGTTTTGTAGACAGGTAATTCCCTAGACTAATGACTTCATCCAGAAGAAGAGTCTTTGCAGAAGCTCTGTGTAAATACTGCAAAGCTCGCTTTCTTCTTTTCCAAGATTCTGTTTAGGTTGTTACTATTATATTGGTAGCTCGGTTGGCCTGGTCTCAAATTCTAGAGACTGTCTCTAAGCTGAAGCATTAAACGTGATCCATAGGAAGCACTGCTTAATGCTGAAGAAAATTTTTTTTAATGTGATTATTCTGGAAATCTCCTGGACAGTCGTGTTCCCTCTATCACTGTGCAGAAGAGCCATAGCAGGAGCCTTAGTGGAATTTCTCACTGAGATTCCAAGAGCATGCCAGCATCTCTACGGCATTTTGAAGAGCTGCAATATATAATTCTCAGAAAGCAAAGGCTGAATAACACCAATTTATGAAAAGGAAATTAAGTTGTCAAATAGAGCATAGACGACAAGGAGAATGAGTGGATATTTTACAGGAATGGGTTTCTACAGAAATTGAGAAACACTCTTGTCTGATATTTGTGGAAAAGAAGCTCTTTCATATCCAGAGATCTTTACATGCAATTCAGTGAATGATACACCAAAATAGAGGACAGTGGTCATTTCTCTTTATTGGAGTTATTTCTTATTTTGTTTTTACTATTCTCTCATTTTTCTAAAATGGAGTTTTATACATTGTATAAATAAATACATATATTTTAAATAAAGCAAAATGCTTTGTCGTTATTGGACCTTCACTCATTACCACCCTAAATTCACTCTGTTCTGTAATCACCCATAGCCTCTCTCCTCAGTCTGCCCTGTGAAACAATTGTATGCAACTGACCCGCTAAATCCACCTTAAACTCTGGATCTCTTATCTCTACATCTGAGGAAGTCAAGGCTACTGAGCATAGAAATCAGCAGGATAATAGGTGATAAAATGGGGGTGATTTGTTTAGTAGAAGGATAAGGAAGGATATCATAGAACCCAAAAACCAAGAAAAGCAGTGGACCTAAAAAGGAACCAGAACCTAGGTAATTGGAACCAAAGTTATTTTCCCAATCTCTCTGGAATATCTGGTCTTTCTTCCCTGCTTTTTCACATTTGCCTCATTATCTCCTTCTGCAAAGAAGTTTATTCCATTTTTCTGTCCATAGAGTGGGAAATGACCATACTCTTCTAATTGGTTCTATTTTGCCTTTAACTGTGTCTAGGGATAAATAGAGAGATTATGGTGATTTGGATTCAAGCACTAGTCCCTGTTTATCACACTTGTTTGTTTTTTTTTCCTGTGACAGTAAATCTTGCTAGGAGATCTCCATTGGTAATATGCAAGTTCCAGCTATCTTATCAAGTCCTACTGCTTCATGACATGTCATCACTGTGAAGCTCACAGTCAAATCTGATCACTGTTTCTAAGCTTCTGTGGCTAAGCAATAACTTATCACTCATTATCATTGTTCTGATGTTAATGAGCCAAATGGCCACTCTTCTGCTTTCTTTGGCTTCCCTATCTTAACCTAAAATTTCCAACATCTCCTCATAAAACATTTAAAAACATATATAATCAATGAGAAGTACCTCAAATTCCCACCACCAAATACATCCACCTGCATATATATATGTACTCTTTCATGTCACAATGGATGAACAGTCCCTGTATTTATTTCATGCCAAACTATCTACTTATGCTCAATACCTGTGCTGTACAGGACAGTAACCATTTAGCTTTATGTGGTGTTGAGTATTTGAAATGTGGATAGTCCAAACTGAGATGTGCTGTAAGTGTAAAACACACTCTATATTTCAAAGACTTAGTATGACGAAAAAATCCAATTAATAATTTTATATTAATACTTGTTGGAATGATTATATTTTGAATATTTGAGGTTAAATAATGTATGTGTTAAAATTAATTTCACCTATTTCTTTTTACTCATTGAATATGACTGCTAGAAAGTTAAAATTACAGATGTGGCTCACATTATATTTCCATTGGGCAGTACTGCTCTAGATCCTTTGTCTACCCAAGGTCTTGACTTCTGCTATTATTCCCCTCAATTAGTGCCTCCTCTGCTCTTGAATCATTATCAACAGCATAAAAATTTACTTTCCTTTACTCTTTCTCAAAAACATAAAACCTCCTTTGACTCCTTTGCAATTCTTCATTACAGCATTCCTCAAAAAAGAGTTTTTTTCCTTTAATTACTATCTCCTTTTCTCATCTCCTGTTTTCGACCAAAGACCACTAAAGATAGGCTTAAGTCTTTTCATTCAGATAATTTATGGGACCTTTCTTGCTGAATTTTATGGTCAATTCTCACTTCTCTTCTTACTCAACCTCTCAGCAATATTTAACATAGTTGACCACTCACTTCTTGAAATTGTTTTTACCCTAGTCTACTCAGATTATATAATACTGCCCAGTGTCCCATATTGGTCTTTCCTCCTTTCCCCATCTATAAACATGTTACTGTCTCAAGAGTGCAATCCTAGACATTTCTGTTTACCTTCACACACCTAAATGTCCTGGAATTTGCCCTCGTTTGTGGAGTAATAAATTTCCCCAAGGCTCATACTGCAATTTAATCTAATTCACTAAAATGTTCACATTGGGAAATTTTATGAAGTTAATCCGGCATACGACAATGACAAGCAGAACATGAACATGTTGTTGACTACCAAATTTCCAGAACAATTGGGGCTCTCCATCACCTCCATTTCAGTAGTCAGAATTCCCTTTTGGCCAAATTGTGTAGTCTGGTCACAAATATTGAATAGGACACAGAATTCAGCAGTAGCAATTCAACAAAGCATTTAAATGATTTCGTGATCTAGAATGCAGAACAACTAAAGGCAGATAGAGTTTTCACAATAAAATTTCATATTTGTGATATTGCACACTTCTTTAGACTTGCAAACCTTCTTTCCTGTAAGGCTGTAAGAAGAAGCCAAATTATTCCTGAGACTCAATATGTTCCAAGAAAATACAGGAGACAGTTCATTAATTGTTTCACCATCCATAAGAAAAGAACATTTCCCTGCTTAAAGGGAAGGGATTCGCTTTGTCCTTAATGCTCCACAATTTTTCTCAGGGGTCTGTTACATACAAACCCATTGTCTGATAAATTTCTGTGAAGGTACCATTTGGTTGCAAGGCATACAAATTTACTTAGCTTAAGCAAATAAGAAAATGTACCAGAAGAATACTGGAAATGTAGTCGAACCTCATAAAGAGTGAAACCAGTTGGGAACCAAGTTTATTTCTTCAGCTCTCTATATTTCTCTATGCAAGTCTGTTTTAGCTTTCTTACTATTTCAATAGCCATTTTTTTTTTTTACTGATCATTAACATAGCAGAGATTAGCTATAGAGCTTCCCTGCATTTTATCATCTCATAATTCAAAGTGCTAGCAAAGACTAAATGGATTCTAGGTCCAAATTTCCAAGGAAAGGGATATGTATTATCCTCATTTGATCATGAATATATCCTTGGTCCACTGCCTTCTGAACTGTTGCTCTGGTACAGAATTTCTGAGAAGAGAGCAAGTGAAAGTTCTTTAGGAAGGTGGTATTGAGGAGGCAGGCAATGAAGAATGAAATAAATTATTTGCATATCTGGTAGAAATATCAGCAATGGAATCTAACTTTTATTGACTGCTTGCTGCTTGCCTGAAATACTATCAACAGAGACAAATACATTTCTACTTTCCAGTTGAATCCCCAGTATCTGGTACTGTGCATTACGTATAGGAGACCCAATAAACACAGATTTTGCAAATTAATTTAATAAATAAAAATTGTCACCCAGGAAATAATGCACAATATTTATAAACAAAAAAAAAAACCTAAAATGCAGAAGTGAATGGGGAAGAATCATGGTGTTGTTTTAAAGAATGGATAGACATTCACTAGATATTGGGTTCTAAGAGCAGAATCTTGCAGAGAAACTACAATAGGAAAATAAGATACATAGCCAAAGTATGCAAATAATCCATGAATTCTTAAATAAGCAATCTAGACTTTATTCATTAAGGAATAGAGAGCCATTGTGAAAGCTAATGCAATTTATACTATTATACCGGCCTGATAATTGCCCTCTCTCATGCCATATTAGTCTCTCCAATCAGCTAGGAACATGAATATAAGGATAATTATTGATGTGTTGGTGACAGCAAGACACCCAAATGGGTTGTGGAAGATGCTAATGACAAATTTCACATTATTGCATAAATACTTTCTAAATACTTTCCTTCTGTAGAGCTTTTAACCTTCATTCACCTTTCTCATTTTACCTTAAACATAAATTACTAATAGGAAGTTTATACCTTACATTAATAGGAGAAGAAATGGTGCAGCATTTTTGTTAACAAGGCAGAGATATTTATAACTGCATTTATAATAGGACAGTGCTGAGAGAGCTTAGAGATAAGCTGTGGATTTCTGGGATGTTTATATATATCACAAAGGAAGATAAAATGAACAGCCTAGACTGTTTGCTCCTCAAACAAATGAAAGCATGATAAAACAACACTTAGAGATGTGCCTGCCTCTTAAAAAGGTAACTCAGATCTTTTAAAGTTATTTAATATACTAATAATATTGTGAACTTTGAAAAGGCATATTAAAATGAAGTGGATGTCCTTGACATCTCTATTTACAATGATTAATCTATCTAGATGTTGAGTAATGCAATTCCTTCAATTCAAATTTCTAAAGCTTGGTTCCATTATTTATAATTGTTAAACATTTCTCACTTAATGCAGTTTCAGGAACTTTTGTTATTTTTTTCTGTTTAACCTATGCAGTCCTCCTGCAGAGAATGTGAGTTTTCCAGAAATATATTGTTCGACCAAAAAACATCAAGCATTATAGAAACAAGTTTAAAAACACTCCCTGCCCCTAAATTGCTCCAGGGAAATCAACCATGTAATCCAAAAATCATCAGAGGATATATCAAGGAAGTAAAATAAAAGTTAGTAGAGGGTGCTCTAGAAGCCATTACCAGAGACAAGGGGATTCTCACCCAGCAATGAAGGAGCTAATCTTCATGTACTTTCCACCATCTTGAACTATATCTTAAACAAGGTTGTGATTACACCAAAAGGAAAAATGAAAGACTGAAATTGTAGGTGATTGTAGCCTATATAGAGATTTCATCGAGAGCAGGACAAAGAAAATTAGGACTGAAAATAAATTCTGGAATTTTGCATGTATTCTTGAAATTAAAATTATAGTTATATACTCATGGCTTTATAGCATTCCAGTATCTAGCACAGTGTTTAAGCACTATATGTGAGTTATCTCAATTAATCTCACAAAAATAAGAGACATGCCTAAGAGGCCTGCACTATTACCTTTATTTTAGAGATAATAAAACTGAAGCACAGAAGGGTTAAGAAACTGTCCCAAGATTGCACAGCTAATAAAGAAGGAGGACTAGGACACAAATTCAAGCAGTTTAACTCCAGCATCTGTGCATTTTGGCACTACATGATACTAATTCTGAGCCTCAACTTAATGTTGCAATTAACTTTGTGGAAGAATTACACAACAAGCTGGTATTTTTTTTAAATGGTATATCATTTGGGTCTTTGCACGCATGCTATGTTGTCAAATAATAATGCAAGGGTTTGTCTGGGTTTGAAAGGAAGTGCTGGAGAAAAAAATTCTTGAAATAAAAGAAGACTGCATATAGAAAGGGCACACTATGTGCTTATAGAAATAGCTCCAGAAAGAACAAGATCAAGACCAAAATTATTTAAATCACTGGACTTTAAAATAAGGGAAGAAACAAAACATCAACAAAAATTTCCAAGTTTTTACAAGGAAAAGAAAATTGGATCTGTACCAGGACTCTCAACAAAAAAAAAATACATATATATATATATATATATTTGGGGGGGGGGGGGATTTATGGTCTGGGAATTGAACCCAGGTCTCCCTCATGGAAGGTGGGCATTCTAACCACTGAGAATATTTTATATCCAGCCAAACTTTCCTCCAAATATACAGTTGTTAACATGCAAGATCTCAAGAATGTCTATGTTACTATATTATTTTTTATACAATTTGTTAATAGATTTAAAACATAAATGGTTAAGTGTATAGCAAATGCATAATCATGTCTAATTCCCCTATGTTAATTTACACACTTGAAATTATTTCTATACCAGTTCTAAAAGGATTATTTTCTGGAGATAGACAAGTGGATTTTAAAATTAATATGGAATAAGAAAATTAAGTAAAAATAGAAAACCCCAGGCAAAAAAGAAGGAGCAATGTGTGGAGGTTAGCCCAATTTTGTATTAAAATATTTTTCAGGGAAGGCTTATGTATTGTTATATTTAAAAAGCCTCTAAAATTAAAAAAAGCAGATTAATGAAAAAATATTTAGAAAGTCCATAAACAGACCCAAACACATTTAGGAATTTGAAACATGATAAACATGACATTTCAAATATGTGGGGATAAGATGATCTTGCTTAAATGAATGGTTTTAGGACAATTGAAGAGAACTTTGGAAAATAACAAAATCAGATCCATACTTTATAACATACAGCAAGGTAAATTCTCAATGATCAGAGAACAGAGAACTATATGAGAACACTAGGAAGAAACAATGAAAAATTCTTTATAACCTGAAAGTGGGAAAAGCTTCCTTTAAAGTCCATAAACAATTTTAATGGATTAATTCCACTAAAAAAATAGTCTTTAAAAAAATTACACATGGGGCAGGCCACGGTGGCTCAGCAGGCAGCGTTCTTACCTGCCATGCCAAAGACCTGGGCTCGATTCCCAGTGCCTGCCTATGCAAAAAAAAAAAAATTGCACATAAAAAAAATCATAAATTAAAAGATAAATGAGAGACTAAAAAAGGTATTTGTTCAGTGTAACCCACAATAAGTATCTGACATTTCTAATAAAGAAAGTGCTCCTAAGAATTAAGAAAATAAGGTCAAAATGGACAAAAAATGGACAAAGATATGAACATACAACTAATATAAGACATATATGAAAATATTTTCAACTTCAACTAATATAAGAAACATATAAAAATATTTTCAATTTCATTCACAAAAGAAATGCAAATTAAAATTAGAGGAATATGATAGTTCTCATTTAGCAGATTACCAAAATCCAATGTTTTTTGCAAAATCATGGAGAAACAGTCATTCTCATGAAATGTCTATGAAAATGCAAAGTGATAATGTATCTCTCAAGAGAAAATTTAGTAATATCTAGCAAAATTACATATGCATTCACTCTTTAAATAGAAGGATTTAAATGGCTGTCCCAAATGAACACCCAGGTCAATCTTAGCACCTCTAAAAGTGCCTCCTATGATGCAATTTGAAGTAAAAAGGACCTTATAATTCATCCTTGCCAAAACAGTGGAACCTGAAGCTAGTTGAGCTTCTTGAGCTAACTTTTATTTACAATAAATGCTATAAATAGAAGAACCATTTAAAAACTGAAATCATAGCACAAGGAAGCAAAAGACAAATCCAGACTATTGAACATTCTGTAGGATGAATGATTTGATTTCTGCAGCATTCAATAACAAGAAAAGAAAATTAAAAATTGAAGGAAATTTTAGTATTCTAGATTAAGATGTAAGAAGTGTAACAGGCCATTTGTGGACCTTGTTGGAATCTGATTAAAACAAACCAACTCTAAAACTACGTTTTTGAAACAATAAGAGAAATTTGATTACGTATCAAGTAAAGGATAATGCTAAGGTAAAAAATTAAGCAAAAAAATGAACATATTAAGCAATAAAACAGAACCTTGATGACTGCTGAATCTGGGAAAAGGGATTTCCTTGTAACATTCACTCTGTTCTTTGTAAAGTCTGATAAATTTTACATAATGAAATAAAGACTGAACTGATAAAGCTCTGAAAGATCATGTTAACTGGGTGATGATGGAAGGGCAGAATATTTCTGCAGAGAGAAAGCATATAAAAAGGTCCTGTGGCTGGAGCAAGTATGGCACACCTGACTAGCTGAAAGAAGGTTGAAACTAAGAGAGAAGAGAGAAGGTAAGGATTAGGCCCAGGATGAGACTGGAGATCCTCTGCAGGGACCACAAAGTTTTGCCTTAAACCCAAAAGAAAGTTTTAAGAAGGATAATACAATTCGATTTATATTATATATAGTTACATATATATATATGCATATGTGCATATACATATGTATATAACACATAAATATATGTATATATTTTAGTTCACAAATGCAGAATGAAATGAACATTCTAAGTGCAGAATGGCAAGCAGATTGGAGGAAGGGCAAGAATGTAGAATGGTTGGGAAGATATTGCTGAGGTCCAGGAAAGAGAAAATAGTCACTTGGATTAACACGGTGGTAGAAAAAACAGAGAGAAATTGCCAGATGCAGAAGATATCTAGGAGGTAAAATAGAAGGTTTAGCAAGAATTGACATTTTTTATGTAATAATAAGTGAAAGAGATAAATGCAAAATTATAGTTTCATTATGATACAACTAAATAAGGAAAATACAGGATGGAGCTATACAAATTATAAATAACATTCTCATTTTTCTGCTTTCCAAGATAATAAAAATGGGGTCATATTATGCTTCTCCTTTTTAAATAAAAATAATATTTTAGTATAACTACCACAAAATTACACTGTCAGGGTCACCTCTCAAGGGTAATTGAAATGTAACTATTGGTTTTGCTAAGATTTTGTGTGAAATTAGTACAAATGAGAGAGGCATGGCAGTAGGAATTATCTCTGACATTTAAATATACCACAGAGAGCCTCTACAGTAAAAGGAGTGTTCCTGCGCAAGAAGACCCAGAGAGAAGTTGAAATCATCATTAACAGGCTCCTTCTAGTTAATTTTCTTGAAAGAGCTTTTTAATATGTAGGTAGGCAATTATATCTCTTTTACCTGAGGCAAGTTTTCCCAATCATCTTAGGTTTGGCTCCATTCATGACCTTTAAAATGAGGATCCTAACATTACTTTCTCAGTGGGAAAATGAGATAAGGCAAATGGAGTATTTCTAACAGCGTCTGGTGCCTACTAAATGTTCAAAACTGGAAGTAGTAGAGTGATAGTGGGAGCAGTCATCATTATTATTATTAATGCTTCATCTCACCTTATAGGACGTCTAATGCCTGGTGTAGGGTTAAAATAAAATGATCTTGAATCAAATTCAGTTATCAGCTGCAGGTTTAAGTTCAGAGAAATCATTCATATCGTAGGAAAAAGCAAATAAGTTTATTGGAATTTTAGGAATGGATGCTTCTATGATTTTATGTAATGTAATAATTCCAAAGCTGATTGTCTAGGCAAGATGGGCAGTATGCCTTGGCACTATCAAATGGAATCTTCTGCTCAGTTTTCATCTGATTTTCTGGAATGAATTTTTTTAACCCACAATGGTAATCTGGGAAACAAAGAAAATTCCAGATCCTTGTGAATCATAGCATTGTCCAAATTATTGAAAGAGCTTTGAAAGTCAAAGGTAAAAGAAAAAGATAGCGTGGGTATATTAAGAGAATTGGTCAACAGGATCCTCAAGCAATACTGATGCACTTAAGCAGTGAACATTATTCTTTTTATTTCTATGCTGTATTCATAAAATAGCATGCAATAGAAATTAAAGCACACTTTCTGAGCAAATGATATTTTACCCTCCTGGCTGGCTGCCCACTAATGGACATATCCCAAATTGTTTCTCAAAAATGCCTATGGATCAAGGAAGTATTTAATATCAAAGTCCCAGGTTTGCTAGTCACCTCCATTTCCTAATTGAGAATAAGCCTGTAGCCAGTGACTGAATTAGTCTGAGCCTCCCTTTCCACCTATATAAAAGGAATAAGGAAAGACCCACTCCCTTTATTGCTATAAGATTTCAGTTATATAAACTATTGAAAGCGATTAATTTATGGCCTAGCACATAGTAGGAGATTAGTAAACGCTAGTTCCTCTTTCTGTTTCTTAAGTGTAATCTATGACCACTTTTAAAACATTTCATCTGGGGAATCTGAAACAATACATGGGTACACAATGGCATAAATACACAATTTTAGATCCTTTCTAGTCTTAAATTTTATCTCTATGTAGGTGCACAGAGAGGAACTAGATGATCATTTTTAGAAACCTAATTTGTCAGTTAGGATAGCTTTAATATGTAGGCATGACTTAGATACTTAGAGAAAAGCATATTTGCTTGGTAGCTGATGATCCATCAATTCCAAAACTAAAACTACAGTGAGACATTTCTGAATTCAATGCTTGGTTTCTCTGTCCCTTTATTCCTTATTCAATCAAACCATTTAGCTGGAAACCTCCTCCAATGTCTGTTCATGGAAAAAAATTTTGAAAGACATATATAGTTTTAATTAATGTAATTTTTTTGTTAGCAATGTTGCAGAATTACAGAAAAACCATGAAGAAAATACAGAGCACTTTTAATAAGACTATTTGGGCTCCCAGTAACTTCCAGAGTGACAGATTATGGAATGCAAAGATCATTTATTATTTGAACTGAGTGATAAAAATTGAAGCATTTTATAAGCTTATCAGTCTCTCACATTCACTATGAATAGTGAATTTCCCCAAATATTCCCCAAATATAAAATTTTTAAAGAAAGTTAAATCACTACCCCCACTATTCTTGTCAACAAGAAATTTTGGAGCTATCATCCCATGGTTTTATTTTTTAAGCATCTTTTCCTTCTAGGTTTCTTTAAAACTTTCAAAATAAACAGACAAAATATATATATGTTATACTATATAATACAAAAGTTAAAAAAAAAAAGATAAGGCAAGATATGTATGCCAAGAAAAAAAACAAAACAAACAAAAAAAGACACCAACTTTCATAACTTTCTTCTTGAAAATAAAGTGATGTGAAAAAATCATATTCAAAGCCATGTGATCATGGCCACTGCATCCATATAGTATACTGGACCTAAACAAGTATAATCAATAGCAATGTAAAATCACAATGAACTGATTTGGGTGTGAGGTAGAAAAAAAACCTTTGCATGGATACATAAATCAGATATGGTGAATCTTTGTGCCTTTTAACAGAGGCATTGCCTGTCGTCAAAATGCTTAAAAATAAACAAAATAATATCTAAGAAAGAAATGTGAATAAAGGAGTCTTTCATGTTGAGAAAAAAATATATATTTTCCTCAGTTTTAGAATGCTAACAATGCTAGTTTATTCCAAATGAGTTTCCTATTTTTGTCAAACCTTTCTGTGTCTACCTAAGTATATATGTAAATTTAGTTAGAAGCTGATATGCCATAACCTCTAAATGAAAAATTGTTTCATCTACACATCTGTTTTGCCTTATAATTTTCTGGTGCCTGTAAAAGTACAGATAAATGACAACCACCTATTGTTCTAAATACCAAGTACAAAATTCTATCTGTCTATGCCTGCATTTAGTATTGATTCCTCAAATGGAAAAGAATCTGTAATAAACACAAGGGAATCAAGACAGGCTTTTAGACTCAGCAGTAGACTCAAGTAGAGAGGGCAGGCCAGAAGTGGTTTTAAACTGCCTGGAAATTACTGTGCAAGTGCAAAGGGCTGGGAATCCACAATTTGTTAGTAAACACAATTCTTATCAGGAAGGCTGTCAAATCACTAGCACAAGATGCTAGTTTTTGTTGTTGTTTTTAAACAGTTAATCTAGTACTGTAGCATCAGATGGCACTATAGTTCAAGTACTTTCATGAAGCATTGGCATCATCATCAGCAAGACTTTTTTTTTTCCTTGTACTGTTAGATCTGTCCTACGAAAGCTTTCAACTTAGAGAAACAACTCCACTTCCTGCAGAGTGTGGACAAAGGGGATGGTCTGGGATGACCGCTGAGGCAAAGGAGTCTCTTTTCTTAAAAAGGGCAGGTGGGAGGTTAGACGAATTGAATCATTTAGTGGCCGTGTCTTTTTAAGTGCTTTCCTGGTTGAGGGGCCAAAATCTATATTAATACCTCTGCCCTTAGCAGCTCAGTCTCTCAGGTCAAGGAGCTTTGCCCACAAATCTTCAAGGACTCAATACAGCTCACTAAAGAAATAACAAGCCAGCGTGAATTGTGGCAGTCTAATAGATAATGTTAGATCAGTACTAAAAGAAAAAAGAAGAGCTGGTAATCATAGTCAGTTATGAAACGTCTCTCCCACGCCTCCTCCAAACCTGAATCATTCAGCTCTATTCCGTTTGTAAGAGAACACAAATGCATTTTTGCCAAATTAGTCATTTGGCTTTAGAATTTTAATTTGTCAAAGGCACTCTGAAAAAAAAAATATTGCATCACTTAAAACCTGTACCCCACATCCGCACAACATTCCCCATGCCTTTTGAACACACACACACACACACACACACACACACACAGAACAGCTTGTGGAATGAAAGGCTTAACGAACAAATAAGATAGACATCATTAAAAACTGGCCATACAGGATCTTTAGGTATCTTCTTGAGACTCGGTTTGGGGAAGGCAATTTATTATACTGATTTCCTTAAACTCGATGCTTTTTAAAATTTAATAAATTGTTTGTTTCTATTTTCTACATTTCTTTTCTCCCAATACAGTTATTTCATAGTTTTTCTTCCCATTTTCTTCTTCATCATACTTTATAGAATGAAACAGTGATTTGTTTGAATGAATCAGCAATTTATTTTGATAATTTGACCAGATTATTTTAAAAGTCATCTGAGGGAATAAAAAGGTGAAGCTATAAAAGAAGTCCAGAAAATAATAACAGTAGCCATCATTTATTATATTCATATTATGTGCCAAGCTATGTATTGAATTAAGCACTTCAAAAATATTACAGAAGAAAAGCTGTAGGCCCTGAACCAAAACGTAAAACAAATGTTAAAGTTAGAACAGTTGTAACAGTTTGTTGGAGTCAGCTATGTGCATATATGGAGCAAATTTTTACTTAGCAATGTGAGGGAGCTCCTATGCCTACATGCTTCTCACCCCCAAAGTATTTCCTCAAAATTTTACTAATCAAGATCCATTCCTTGAAATACTTAAAATTGTTGAATTGTGATCCAGTAGCCTTGATGTTTGATACTGATTTTATCTTGTGACCATGTGATTGTTAAAACCTTGTGACTGATATCCCCTTTTTATCTAGTATATGGGTAGATGAGCAATAAAATAAAGGCATGCATGAAGGAGGAAAAAAGATTCCTTGGATTATGTCATTATTCCTTAGGATTATTTCATGTGAAACAATTCCCCCAATTTCTACTTTTCTAAAATATTCTGGTTTTCCTTCTCTTTAATTCCTCTTAGCTTTCTTTTCATGATTCTTTTTTGTCTTTCTACTATTTTTTTTTTTGCCTTCTATAAGTTAATATTGTGCAGCCAATGTCCCTGGGTTTTCCATTTATATTAAAAGAACCCCCAACCCACTAAACTACATTCAAATTTGGTTCTCAGAAGGAAAATTGCAGAGGTTGCAGGGGAAATTTTAAAACAACTGTCTTAGATGAAATTGATTAGAAGTACAGTGCAATAAATTAATTGGATGAGGTTATCAAAGAAAAACAGAATTGACATTAAATGTCTTAGAAAGAAACTCCAGCCCAGTGAAAGAAAGAACAAAAGACATTGCAATGCCTATTTAAGACATTGGCACACACCAGAATATCTAAATAGGAGGAAGCTTTGGAATGTGCTGATGGAACACATCTATGTCTGAGTGGGGGGTTAGGGGGCAAGAAGATTTGAATTTCAGAAAAATTTTTATCAAGTCTATGATTTTGTAAATGTATGCTTTGTTGCAGGAAACTGGCCTAACCATATGAAAACCATCATAAAGCAGTCAACTCCAATACATTCTTTGATATAAGAAGGGGATAAGAAAGAGATGCTTCGGGATGTTCATGGCAGACTTTGCATGAACCACACCCCAGTTTACTGTAGGGGTTTGGAACCCTGATTTTACCTGAGGTAACTATGTGAATGTGGTCTATAATCTTTCTTCTGAATACTAGTATTGACCCAATTCCCCAGTCAAACCCAATAGACGTCTATACCACCCAGTCGGTGATATTTTAACACAGATTGTACTCTATACCAGGCCTTCCCTACTCTCAAGGGGACCCTCATGTTGACCCTGAGACTACTGATTAGATACCAGCCAGATCAGGATGTTTCAGCAATGACCACAGGCTTTGATAATTTCATCTAAGCTTCCTGATATGATTTCTGCTTTATTTCGTGATCATGTTTTGTCTTGGCAAGCCTATTTCCATGCCTGGGATCCTAGTGCTATACCTTGCTTTGTGCACTTCTATAATCAGTGTTAGCAGCCAAAGTCATCCCCACAAGGCTAAGTCCCTGCTTTCCATCAGTTTCATGTTGCTGGACAGACAGACACCTAAGTACCTTGTAAAGACATCAAGTCAGTTAAATAGGCAAGTGATATATGGTGACTTAAGAATAAGGAAAAACACATTGTGAAGATGCAAATAAGCATGCTGTTTTTCAAAAATAATTAGAATTCTGAATGGATCTAGGAATAACGGAATTCATATTAGCAAGATAGTCTAAAGGAACAAAATACCCAGATTATGAGGGTCTGAAATGGGAGAGATAGTGAGAAACTGTGTGGAAAAATAACATTGGCCCAATAAGTAGCTCCCAGCAAAATGACATTTGGCTAAACCATTAATCTCTGACAGGACAGAAACCATCAGATGCTCAACTCCACTCGGTTCAGCCTTCCCATAAGTTGCATGCAAGCCAATCTGCCCTGTCATTTAATTTCCTGCTACTAGAACTGACTTCCCCAAATTAGTAATTAGTGTGTCCCTTGCATTATTACAAAAGCCTGCCAACAGGCTCCTAGTCCATATATATATGTCCCCAAGATAAGGCTCGATTTCCCTCTGTCTGTCTCCCTTCCTCTTTTTGGACATCAGAGAGCCGATTTGCCAGTGCTCCCCTTTGCCCAGGGATGAGTGAGTAAAAAACCTTGCTATAACTGACTGTAGTGTGTTTTGATATTCCATATCTTTGACTGGGATGAAATTGCAGACCAAGCAAAGGGCCAAGTTAGACTATAATAAGTTACTGCAGGTTAGGGTTCCCAGAACACTGACTTTAACAGAGATTAGCCTGCAGAAAGTTTATTGAAGAAAGTTCTCAGGATCAATACCTGTGGAAATGAAAGGAAACAAGGCTTGAGAGTGGGAGATGTTGGCCCCAGTGTTGTCTCTGAAAAGTTCAGTCAACCCCACAGAATCTCCAAAGCTAGGATAGCCGTTCAAAGTTTTCTTGAATTGAAGCAAGAGAACTGGGCTTTTGGATCCTGATTTGGTTCCAGACTGCCCCTGGGAAAGTGCTTGATTTGGGGCAATGTGGTTCTCCTCATCTAAAGGAAAAGATCTGAGAGCTGAGGACTATCAGTGGGCAGCCCCCTCAGTAGTTGGAAGAAGTCATATAGCACTACAGGGACACCTGGGTTACCAGCACACCATTCATTATAGAAATATAAACCAGAGGCTATTATTTAATGTGGATTTGGATGCTTTATTAACTACAGATTGTTTTTCTCCCTCCTCTCTCTAATTTCTCTTCTTCTGTACACTGCAGGGGATAGCAGGCTCTGTGCCACAAGGGGAGGTCCTGGCCATGTAAAAGGCCAAAGTAGCCAACACAACTTCCAGACTTAAGATTTTCAAAATCTTACGTACAATGTGGATATTAAGGCTTCAGAGTGGTGACAGAAATGACTGTGGATCTTACATCAGTAGGAGCCAATCTTACTTCCTGGAAGCACTTGAGGAAAACAACAAGAGAGGGATTTTTATGGTATTTTTAAAGAAAAATGGACATTTACAATGGGAACATTATAAATATTTATTTTAATCTTTTAAAGTAAATCTGTATTCTCAGAGAAGGTAGATCTGAGTGGACTGTGAGAGGAGCACAAGGCCATATTGGTGGATCACATTTGTGATCACACAGCCATTGCCAGAGATGACTCCCTCCCTCCCAAAGAGGGGTTGACGGCATTGTGTAAAATCCAGCCAGCTCCAGGGAGGAGGAAAGTCCAAAGCAAAACAAAGCTTGAACACCATACCAGTCTGCAAGATAAGGGTTTAGAAGCAAAAATAATTTTGCATCAAAGCAATGAAGAAGTGCAGTATTTCTTGCAAACTTGTTTCTGGCTTGATGCCTGTACTTCATTGAAACCAGTGCCCAACTAGCTAAGAAATGGACAACTGTGACTGTGCAACTCCTTTTGCCTGTATAGAATATTGTGTATTCCACAAGACTTTCACACCATATTTAAAACTTCTTGCTAGCATGAATGGATAGACAGTTTCTGAGCTGCCACAGAACATATTACTGTGAAGGGAGTGGGGAGTGAAGGGGTAGTTGATATTGCAGGAGAAAAGAGAGACAGAAAATGTTCTGATGAGTCCAGAAGAATTGAAGACATAGAGATATTTATTCAAGGAAAGGAACAGCAGAAATCCCACAAAAGGGGTCCAAAGTTGACAGTTCACTAAGGAGCGGAAGTAATGATACAGGCGGCACTATCAATATCACATATTTTGTTTAACATTTTAATGAAAATTAGAAACAAAGGAGAAAAAATTTTTTAAATAAATGAGAAAATACTTGGGTAATTTTTGCAGGCCAATGTATGTCTACTTTTAAGGGATAACAGTTTTTATTGTATGTCTGTCAGATATCTATACCACAAATATAGATATATTATTTTATATAATAAATACAATTATAAAATGACAAGTACAATAAAATAATATAAAATAAATATATGCATAATAAATATATCATGATCAATACTAATGCATAAAAGTCAAGATTGCTTTTCTATGTCTTTTAGCTGTTTGGTATGTCTGTGGAATAATAAGATTTAAGGCTTTGATAGTCATAATTTTCCAAAAGAATATTATATTTGTCATCTCAAAGTGAACTAAATGCTCCTATTTAAAAAAAAATTCAAGCATAGATTACATTTTACATCATGAGTGACCTGGGAAAGTAATGACAGCAGAGAAGAAAACAAGGAATCTCAAAGAAAAGCCAAAATATTATAAATATCATACCAGCAACATTGTGATTAAAAAAAAAATTGGGGGATTTATGCTCTCCAAACGAAAATTAAATTATTCAAATTTTGGGTAGCATTTTGGGTAGTCACTTGAGAATTTCTTCAGAAAGATCAAGCTTTATACCAGCATTTACATATGGCAATTTTATTCACATTCCTTCAGAATAGATTTTTTTATGAATTTGAAACAATTCAAGAGTTATCAACAGCTCCTTCTCTGAATGGAAAAGAAATGCTGATAGGTTGCTAGTGAAGGTCATTAAGCAGTCGGATATGGAAATCAATAAAGCTGCATTTATGTAAGAGACAGTTATTGAAGAGAAAATCAGAAGATTAACAGTAAGATTCTATTGAGAGAGGTTTGTGTTCAAGTTAGAATTCTCAGAAGCCCTATCTTATGGCATACTCAGAAATAGATATAGCAATATGCAGGAAATTTGGCACCATTTCAAAGACTGCAGATTGGATGCTATGTATTTAAACTATATGTAATTGAGAAATTATGAATGAGTCTTTGAGATAGAAAATGTCAACCATTTCCTGTTATACTGCAATTGGTTTGATTTATAATGGCTTTATAAATAGTAAAATAAAAGGAAATGTATGTACTAAAATATTAGAGCAGAATAGGAAAAGATTACTGAATTCCTCAGTGACAAAGAATACCATTTCTTTTTAAATGGAAAATGACTGACATTCAGTTAAGAGACAAATGTAATAAATAATTTTGCCCTTGCTTTTTCAGTCAATCATTGTGATAGGTCAAAAGATCAATAGACAAAGTTACATAGCAAATAATGCAGGGCCAAATCGGGCTTTGTGAAGGGGGAAGAAACTGCTTGATTGCATTTCTTCCCCATTGTTCCAAAGCCAATCTTTTTTTTGTTCTCTGCTACATCTGCAGATAGCTTATTTTGTTTCCGACTGTGAGATAATGAACGTCTTGCCCCAGGCATAGTTGGTTATTCCACCTATGTTTCTCTGTATACTCAGTAGGGAGGCAACTAGTAAAAACAGCCAAGCACTAGGATATAATGGAGTTGACTAAAAACTCAAGAAAGGCAGAGTGGTGGGAGTGCTGGTTTTTAAAGCAGTAAGGGTACTAAGCAACACAATGTGTACTTGGTTTATATGGTGATTAAGTCAATGAGCCAGCCCACTTCTCATTTACATATCATGTTATCTCAAGTCTTTTATCTTAGAGTTACCCCCCCAAGCAATGACTCAAAGTCTCTTGCTGTTTAATGGAAGTGGTTGCAAATGGAGGCTTACAACAGAAAATTTACTCAAACTTGGCATGTGTCTCAGGAAGCACCTCCCTTCATCAGAAACCCTTGCTCTGAATGACCTGATCCAGTAATGTTATTTTTTCCCTTTTTCTTTAGAAGTAGATGGTGTTACTAGGCAAAGGCGGTGGATGCTTTTGCCTGATACACTGAATGACCAAATTCCTGAGACATCCAGGTTTCAAAGAGAGAAAAAGTTTATTACTAGGTGCACAGAAGGAGAGCAGATGACCTAGCAACCCAAAATCTATCTCCCTGAGCTGGAGTGATTCTGATAGTTCTTTTAAAGGAAAAGATGGACAGGGTTGAGGATAATGAGCACAGTGGCCCCAGATGATGTAATTAGAGGTGATTTAATTATTGAGCATATTCAGATTGATTACATGCTTAGTCACAGAACATACGTAAGAAAATGGCAGAATGAGGTATAGGTGACTTGTAGCTTAAAGTCTAAGCTACTGCACATGTCAGGTGGGCCCATTTTGGTTAGATCCAGTCTCCCTTATCAAGGTTACTTTAGACTCTCAAGGGTTAGTTCTGGGCTGGCCCTAGACCCTTCAGTAATAAACATTAAGGACTGTCTTTAGTGATTGCAAGGCTCTGAAGTTGAAAAACTGGATAGCTAGATACAAATGAATGTTAGTCACAAGGTTTTTACAATCACAGGGGCAGAAGATAAGGGCTATACAATCATTATTAGACATCAAGGAATTCAGCCTACCCCTTGTCTTGCCCAGGCTCAGGGTGGATTCCTGGCTGCAGCAGAGCCGACCTCTGCAGGTTGGGCCGGTGCTGCTCGCACTCCTGGGGCACTCACAATCTAAATCATACTCTGATGCCTTGCTGACTTCAACCACTTCATACCTCAGTGTAAGTCTGCGGGATTACAATTTAGAGATTTCAGGTATTTCCCTGTCTACTCCAATATAGTAGAAAGCAAAAAGGAATATCTATATAGTGATTCAGTAATCAAAATCAGCCCTTAAATCCTAATTTCTCAGTTACAATGGCATCCTATATCCAGCAATATAATCATGGAGTCATGCCTCAATTTTGGCTAAATTCTAGATGTTAAAAAGATTTAGAAATTTATCAAGCATGCCACCCACTTCTAGTTAGGCTTTTGTCTGAATTTTCCAAAGCTCTTCAGAGTCTTTTAAAAAGGAATTTACTAACATTTCTTCCTCCTCTGTCTGGTTTACTTCCGAGGCAGTTCCTCTTACAGGAAACCAGCCCAGAGAGACCTAAACAGTAGTCTGTTCTCTCCAGATCAGCATGTAGTCAGCTGATATATAAAACACCTATTTAAATTCCACATGGAACACAGAGAAAAACAGATCTCTCTACAAACCGCAAAATAAAATAAACATACAAAAATTATGAAATTGTTTTTGGAGCAAACTTGTAAGCCTTTTATGAAAATTCATCTTTCATGGATGTAAGAATTACTCACCATGGATTCCTCTAGTGTTAGGCCTAGCCATAGGAGGTGTTTCAATGTTTTGTGAAGTGTGGGATGGCTTCTCTCCTGCTAGCAAGGTTATGAGCCTCTTGTACAGCTGTCAATGACATTGCTGCCTGGGTCCAGGCAATAGTCTCCTTCTAAGAATATAACACGTTGTTCTGAAGCCATCTTGATTACTTAGAAGTCCCTAAGTTAGTCCAATTCTCTTTGACAAAGAGTACAAGGGGCCCTGTGTTGGCTAATTAAGATCATAGAACACCACAAAGGCTGCTTCTTCACGAGAAGTGTGAATTGATTTTGCATGTACACAAGCCAGTTTAAATTGACATATGAAACCACATCTGCAGACCCCCTGACTTTTTACTCAGAGGCACGTCCATCTTCATGGCCACACTGTCTCCTTAGATAATTGAGGTTATTTATTGTGGTTACCAGGGTCATTTGTGTTATCCTTACCTCCTAGTTTCGCACTGATCTGATCTCTCTGCAGAACACAAGGAACACTAAAATTACTCAACTGACCTTAACAGATTCCTTCATTCCTTTCTGCTTAAATAAAGGACCTTTGTTTCTGCAGACAGTCTAAGGTTACTGGAGATGACTTGGGAATTCCAGAGAGTGGAGGTATTGAAGCAGCACACAATTCTGAGGGTGGGCAAGAGATGCAGTTTAGGTTATTTCATTTCTTACTCAGTGCAGCCTTCATTACACACTTTCCCTTCAGTGACCAAAATTTACAGGTGACTTATTTACAATCCTCTTTGAAAATAATGCTTTGACCTTAGTCCTTAGCACTCTCCCATGCATTTTTGAGTCTTTAAATGGTAGTTTCTGCAAAGTCAGAATTTATTCTTTCATACCTGTCAATAACAGTTTAGCCAACAACAACAAAAACATCATTTTGCTCCAGCTCACAGCTAAAGATGGCTATGTCCCTGGTAAGTAATTTTGTCCCTGAAAAGATATGGCCTGACTTCCTCAGTGCCAGAGAATAGAAGACCTGCTGTTTTCAGCTGCATTCTTTGCTCCTCATTCTCCCCTTTTCAAAAGCATAGCCCAAGCAACTGAATAAATCAATAGATTTCGAAGCCATAGGTTTAAATACCCCTCAAGTTCTCCTGAAGAGCTTGGAGGACCACCCAGGTGAAGTAATTATGGAAGACTTTTTATTGATGGCTCATGGGTGCTGTTGCAGAAGGTGATGTAGTAGCATGTGGCTTGGAAACAGAAATCCAGAACTACTGCTAGGACTAGGAGTTGCCCCCAAAATTACCACTAATATCACTTGGATTACTACTTCCAAGACACATACACATATACACACTCATACATACACACGCTGTTTTTTAGTAAATCATTAGTATTTACAAAATGATTCCATTGTAAATACTCTTTATCGTCATTTAAACAGAAAACAGTTCACCATTTTCAGATCTGTGGCTTCTGGATTTTTTTTCCTGCTTCCTTCATTTGCTTTTACTAGTTGCTTGATAATTCCAAGTATCATTTCACCCATGGATAGATCCCTGTCCTGAAAATGAATACAGGGCTCAGGTGCACTCCTAACATTTTGTGAATCCTTCACATAATTAATGAGAGGTGAGTCTCTTAACCTACTGCCCTGGTCCCAAGGCAGATTATTAACACTATTGCTTTGATGGATATTTTTAAGTGCTCCTCTTGGGAAAGATATTTGAAAGTCACATTTAAATAAGGATCCAACAATTACTGAACATTAATTCTCTTTTAGTCTCAAATGCTATTTCTGTTGAAGGTTATGGAGGCAATTTCAATGGTAGAAATGCAGCATTATTTAGTTAACCCTGATTCCCAATGTGAAGCAAAGGACATTGGCTAATCTTACTTTTTGGTACTGCTCTAATGACATAATGTTCATTCATATTGGAAACATAGAAAATGAAACGAAAAAGAAAAGAAGTAAAACTCATGGAGATATATTCTCTCTTTTTATCCCAAATGCTGCCCTCCAAGAGGTGGCATCTCAATCAAAGCATTCATAAGATTTGCAATTTAATTTTGAGTCTAAGAAAATTCTTTCCTTTCTTTCCCCTTATTTTAGCCTCTACTGATATGTTAGAATAAAATCAAAGAAGTTTTGTTCTCTTTTTTCTCATAAAGAATTATAGACACTAAAAGAACCAGAATCCAACTTATTTGCAGAAAGCAGACAAAACCAGAGAGTGTAACTAACTTGCCCAAAGGAACACTTTGTTAGCTGCAAAACCAAGTCTTGGAATCAGATCTCCTGACACCCATTATTCCTTCCCTTGAGTGATATTACTTATGTCAACTCTAAAATTAGTTAATCTTTAAAAAGTAAGCCATTTTTCCTTTTGTGCATTGCCTTAAGATAAAAATTTTAAATTGTGTGCATTCAGATCTCAAAAGGAATAATTATGGAATTGCAATCCCATTTAAATTGTCTAACTGTATAATAAAAGGTATTTATGGAAGGAAAACAAATGGGGAAATATGAAAGGAAATGGATTTGAAATTTTCTTAAATTGTATAAAACTTGTAAGTAAGTATATGTCTTTTGTATATCGACCAATTTACCAACTAATGGCAGAGAGAAACACTAAAAATACAAAGTTATGCTAAATTCAACTTCATACACCTTTTCTGCTATCAGGAAGGTAAGAGACCAATGAAGGAAGAGATCGAATATTGGTGGATGAAACAGGAAATTAAGATGTTCTAGATGGAAGAATAGCTCATCTGTTAAAAAGGCAAAGAGCATTATAATTCACATATTAATTGAACCCAAAGAATCTGTCATTAAGCATTGATTTTGCATTTAAGCATCATAGGGGACTTCAATCAAAAAGCAAACATGAGTTAATTTAGGTCAATAGTGCAAGGCCACAGAACCGAAGAGAAACTATCATAGAATGTTACCAGGGGTAAAAAATGAGAAAACGATTATCCTGACAGTGAAATAAAAGGCTGGCTTTTCCTTTTGGATGCACATGCAAATCCTATTACCTGTATAGTGAGTTCATACATGTCCAGAGAAGCTGTTGCCTTCTCCCTTGAGCAAGGAAATGGGATTGTACAAGTGACAGCATCCTTGTGGAAGTTATACGTGGCACTAATGAAGTCAGCACAGATTGGACTTCTTCTGAGACACAAATTTCCAGTGGAAAAGAGCTTTGAGAAATGAGAAATTCTGAATCACCTATTTAGCACAGATTTGCATCCATTCTTCAGTGAGCAAAGGCAGTCTTGCCTGGCTCACTATGAGCTGGCACTCCAGCTCTTAGAATTATTACATGTGGTAACAGTAGTAAGTGACAGAAATTTTTGCAGGTAAGCCCCAGTGACTGCCATTTCATAACATTCTCCTTTAGGCTCAAAATTACTATTAAGGTGGATATTTATTAAATGTTTTCTAGAGTGTATCATCTATGACATTTTATAATCACATGTAATGCTAAGCAAAATGAAAATTCCATCTGGCTGCCCAAAAAGTGAACACCACACATCTCTTTAATATGCATTTGTAGAATGTATATTACTTCAAATGCTACCATCTGGGGCATGGCATCTCAATCAAAGCATTCATATGATTTGAAATTTAATTTTGTGTCAAAGAGAAGTCTTTTCCTTTCTCTCATGTGGGAGGAGGAAGGTCCCTATTCATTCCTCAAAAGCTGCTGTCACCTGGACTTTCTGTCAAGTGATTAGACACCAAGCTATTATGTCTCCAAAGGAATATATGATAACATGAGCATAGTATCTGAGGTGCCAAGAAGTCATGGATCCAGCATTAGTGATAAATTCTTTGAATGTACAGTATGGCAACTAATGGAATTAACTTTGCATCATCTTTCTCAATGTAGTAAAGAGAACCCTATTTGAAAAAAAAAAAAAAAAGGCTGACTCCCTTAACACAGAGTATGGTTTATAAATATTGGCTCTCCTCAAAAGTCCAAAGTTAACTTTGCAAGGATTTCTCCTGTACACAAATTTGCAAGATAGATTTTTTCTTCAAAGACCATCAGTAAATAACATGACAGAAAAAGTACACATAACCATATTTATTTTAAAGCATCTAAGTGTGAAGTTTTCCAAAGGCTTTAGTTTCCATTTTTAGTACAAATGCCAATAACATCTTGCCAATAAACAGAAAATGCTCATCTGCTAAAAGTAGGCAATTCAAGATTGATCTGGACTACATACCAACTAGTAGGGGGAGGGGAGACAGGAAACAGGTTAAAAGGGTACCTGTTAGTTGAACGAGTCCAGAGGGTAGGATCTGCTCTATTGCTCTGGCCAGTATTGCAGAAGAAAGTAGCCCTTTGTAACTGGGATCCTATGGAAAGCTTACTATTGTGCCCACCCATGATCCCTAGTGAACAATGATGTAAGGGATTTCCTGGAGAAGCTAGAAAGATAATCTGATCCCAAAAGATTCAAGCCTAGGAAAGCAAATTTATGGAGGACAAAGAGGAGAAATGAAGTCACTTTAGAATCTCTTAATAGATGTGGGGCAGGTGAGATACTCCTGAGAGAGAAAAAACCTTCCTGAGGATGAAAGCATCAAGGTTTCCAGAACTTAATCCTGAACAAGGATTATCATAGAGGAAGCAGGCTTTAGGATAATATTTTTGCTCACAATTGACTCTATACCTTTATGTAGGCAATCACAAGGTGTTTATTTATTTTGTAATACTCTCAGTCTCTTGTCCACCTATGGGCTTTCCTTTGAGAATGAATGAAAAGGGAGAATTACGTCTTGTGCGTTTGTGATACCTAATCTTTGGTGTGTCAATGGGGTATGAATGCTGTTGGTCATTGCATTGAGACAATTAGAATTGTAACATTCAGGTGGCACTATTGTAAGTTCTATTCTCCAGCTTGGGAGTGAGTGTGATTAGAGATTAGTAGAAAGGAAGAAACATAAGAACAAGGCAATCATTTGGAGATGTTATGGAAGACACAGTAATTTTTGTGAGTGGAGTATTCTATCTTCTTCAAGAGAGCAAATTCCACCTCCAGAGCTGCAGATGGCTCCGAACTTTCAAAATCAGAAGAGCAAGACTCTTGGGAGTGGCAGGAAAACATAAAAGGCAAACAAGAATGGCATGCAAGAAAGCAGGAGCTATTCCTGCCAAGGATGGGACTTGTTATACTTGATTGTATTGGTTGAGGATAAGAAACACAACCTGCAAAGCTAGGGACAGTTAAGAGAGGGTTAAGCACTCCCTCCTCTATGTTCTCAAAGTAATGCACAGCAAATAGTAACTATTTATTGTCCTATTTGTGTCCCACACCAGATCCTGAGTTTCTGTAAGAGCTTGAGCCATGTTTTACTCAGTTGTCTGTTTCCAGCACCTCAACTAGTATAGCAAAAGAATACAGGCTCAAAAAGTATGCTCATTGAATGAGAAAATATGAATGCCCTTTGGAGAGGCTAGCTGAAGAGGAGGCATGACAACAGGGGTGGAATAAGAGACTGTACTTTATAGTTCTGCCTCTGACAGTAACCAACCATGTGACCTTGAAAAAGCCATTTAGTATATGTAAGAGCCGATTTCTTCACTGGTTGAAATAAACCCATTTTCCAAGATTACACCAAATTCTATTACCTTGAGAATGAAATCAATATTTTTTTTTGGAAGTTTGCTTACAGTTTCTAAAGTACTAGTTGTTACTAAACTTTATACCTTCAAAAATGCTATAATGCTTCAAAATAAAACTAAGATATTGAGTATTTTATTCACCTAGTAAATATACCAAGCACGTCAAATTAACTCAAAAGCTGCCTCAATGATTAAGTCAATGAGTTGTAAGAAATACATTTTTAATCTCTCCAATGTGAAAATAAATTGTTCTTACTACTCCCCTGTAAAAACTGTGAGGTTTTTAATTATTTTAAATAGGCCTAATTTCCAGTGATGCTACTGGAAGAAAATAATTGGTTATGTCTTAAATTGATGAACTCTATTAATCTTCCAGGTGATGCTTTGTAAAAGAAAATTTAAAATGCAGGTATCCTGAATGGCTTTATTCTTCCAAAGATGAGGGAGTTTTGTAAAGATTAGGAATGTTTAAAGTGAATTGTGTAAGAGCATATTTATTTGTTTAATTATCTGTGTAAGCCATAGCATAATGAAAATATTGTAATTGTGCTACTTTTCAAAGAAACACTAAGGAGAAAATTGTAAACATCATGGATGGGGAATTATGCACACAAAGACTAATAGCTACAATAATGTTATTCAGAACTGTGCTGGTAATTTGCCCCGTAGGGGGTAAATTTGGAAAAAATATATACAAGGTTTAATCATGTGACTATCATTTAAGGAGTGTTGTACTGCAAGAGCCACACACACCACATCGAACACTCAGTAACAATTATTTCTTCAGTTTATTCTCCTTGTGGCTTCTTTAGTATCTGTAATTGCCGTGTTCTCAAATACAACATTTCTTATATGGCACCTGTCCAACAAGTAAAATGGACTGGTGCTCAGAACATAGGATTAGCAATTAGAAATATTTTGTTCTTTCAATACCTCATTACTGAGGGCTTATTTTAAAGAGGAAAATATAAAATAAAATGAATAGATAAATTTCTCTTGTCTTGAGACCTAGGGATCTCTGCTGGTAAAGTCTCTGTATTGAGTGTTTTAGTTGGGGGTTGCCAAGTATTTTAGAGAAAATGGCTTGCTTTAGGGAGAGAAGAGCAATCTATGTTTTATTTGGAACTGTGCTTATTATTCTCCACTTGCTAGTTCATATCCATTAATTTTTCTTCTCCTCCTGCTCTGACTCAGGAAACTGACCCTTATGCACTTCATCTCCCAGACCCACTTGTGAGTTGATTTCCAGTTGGGTTTGGCCTGTGGAAAGGCACCAGTGTTTGATCAGGGGCTTTGGTACCACCTCTCTGCCAGAAGCTGCACCTACCCAGGACTGCAGCTCCTACAGGGTGGATCTTCCTCCATGACTCTAGTTCTCACTGAGCTTTTATAACTCTTTACTTTCTTTGCCCCTGCATCCTACTGTTGCTACTCTCTAGGAGCCTCCTCATCTTTTATATATCCCCTGACCTCTTCCCATACTTTTGAAGTGGTACTTTAATAAAGGTTTTTTCATTCGAACCAACTGAGGTGAATCTGTTTTTTTCCATTACACTGGCCATAAGCTATAATGGCAAATACAATTTATGATAGTTAATGATGGGTGATTTTTAGTATGTTGGGTTATTACTGAGTTATAGGTCAAATATTATTTTTTATAGTCTACCTATGCACTGTTTCCATATGTGACAATGTAGTGAATACTGTGCTGCTCTGCCCAAAGAGGTAATGACTAGATGAATTTGGGTTACAAAATCCTGGCCCCTTGCCTCAATTTAGGACTACTCTGATGTGCAATCCCAACTCCTTATAGGATTGGCTGATGACCTACTTCATTGTGAGTTAGCTTCTCCCTCTACCCAATTTTAAAAGTGTACCTCCCAAGAGCACCCCCCAATAAATTTTCTGCATGCAAATCTCAGTCTCATAGTCTGTTCCAGGAATCCAATCTAAGGCAGTGACTGTGGTGAGCCTACGTTTGAGCTATAGAGGCAAATATCTAAAACCCAAAACTCAGCTAACACTTTAACCATACCTCTAAGAATTATATTTACCAGTAGTCTTTCATGATAAAAATTGCTGTAGACACTTGTGCTGCTCTCACTGAAATTAGAAAAGACACTTTCTCAATTCCAGTATTACAGCTCTTTTACTAGGTGCCCCCAAATAATTATTTTCATCTCTAAGAAATTGTTCCATGGTCTATCAGGAGCTAGGTGGGTAGTTATTAGTGTTGTGCTAACTAGTGTTCTCCCCTAAATCTTCTTTCTTATTTTCTGGCCTTTCTTCTCTCTTCTCTTAGGGATTGGGACTGGCCTTAGCTGTTGTGATGGGTTGGTTCCATGGAACCAAAATAGAGCTTGAGTTCCTAATTGAGGCAGCCAGTTTGTTATAACTGAGAATTGAGACAGATCAAGCTTTAAAAAGAATGCATTAAAAGAAAACACCATATTAAAAAGAGACAGAAACAGGCTTAAAGTTGGAATTGTAAAGACAAAAATTTGGGTAGGGTTGTATTGGTCAGTGCAGAGTCTTAAATTCTACAGCAACGGAGAATGCCAACATAACATGCATATAAGGTAACTGGATATCTGAAATCACATTTACATGGATTGTCCACTGAAAATGATCAATAATACTATTTTAATGCTTCTTTGTAAGATCAACCTCACAGAACTCTTAGTGGGCTCTTCCCACACAGACTAATATGAAATAAAATCAAAACAGAGGGGAAAAAAATGACCATAGCTAATGACTGAAAAAAAAAATAGTCAATTTCTTTGAAAATGTATGCTTGAATATCATAGCTAGAAAGCTTAAATTGTTTGTTTCAATGTTTGAAAGTTAGCAATAGAATAATGCAATTTTCTTTATAATAATGATAGTCTTGCTGCGCCTACTTAATATAAACAAAGGATAAAAATTGCTCAATAACACAGTGTGCTTATTTACCTCCCATTTTCTTAGGCAGACTGTAGCTAAATAAAAAAGGTAATTTAAGGTTAGTCTTTCATGGAAATATTCTTTTAATGAAAAATAAACCTATTTTAACTAATACAAATTTTAAACAGATTAGAATTAAGGATCCTCTTTGAATTCTGGTTAATAAATTAAGGTTGAGCCTAAGTACTTGTAGTCCAAATAGATTTTTACCAAAAGATTTTTGGCTATAGGAGGCCAGATTTAGTGGGACTAATCCCATAAGCAATGGAAGTGCAGAAGCACTAATAGAATTATTCATAAAACAATCCTAATGAATTGTAACTATCTGAAATAACTATTTTGTAAGGTCATTTCCACCCAATTTAACCACATCTATGTGGTAATACTTTTAGGCAAGGATTACCTTGAGGTCCAGGCCTTTTACTATCATAATACTCTATGTGAGTTGCCATAATTTTTCCTACAATATCTCAGTGAAGAATGGTGATCTGTGCTCTGTTCCTTACCACAGGTGTAAAGAAAGAAGCTCCCCTATTTAATCCCATGGCAAGCTCTCATCATGAAAATCCATGTCTGTTATGGATGGGGGGAAGAGGTATGGAACTGTTCTAGTTTGTAAGATGCTAGAATGCAATATACCAGAAATAGAACAACTTTTAAAAAGGGAATTTATTAATTTGCAAGTTTATATTTCTAAGTCCATGAAAATGTCTGATCTAAGGATCAAGGGAAAGATACCTTCACTCTAAAGAAAGGACCCATGAAGTTTGGGGTTCTTCTCTCAACTGGGAGGGCACACGGCAATGTCTGATAGCCCTCTCTCCTCACTCCATAAAGCTTCCTTAGGGGCATTTTCTTTCTTCATCTCCAATGACCTCTGGCTATCTGGGCTTTGTTGGTCCTGGTGGCTCTAAAACTCTTTTGAAAAATGTTCCCTTTTAAAGGGTTCCAGTAATCAACCCCACCTTGAATGGGTGGAGATACATTTCCATGGAAACTATCTAATGAAAAGTCACCACCCACCATTGGGTGGGTCATATCGCCATGGAAATAATAAAAAAGATTCCACCCAGGAATACTGAATGAAGATTAAGGAACATGGTTTTTCTGGAGTGCATAATAGCTTCAAACCAGCATAGAGGCCTACATACTATGTTCCATAGTACACATGGTCTTTGTAATATCTTCCCCTTGAGTGTGAATGAGATATGTGAATATGATGAGATAAGCCTCCCCTTGATAAGGGTATGTTATATGTGGTAAAGGTGATGGGATGGTCACTCCTGCTGTATTTGAAAAGGAAACTGACAGGTGGAGAGGGCCAGATGGCAAGGAATAGTGGGTAGCCTCTAGGATCTGAGGACTTTAGTTCTACAACTTCAGGGAACTTAATTCTACCAACAATCACATGACCTTAGGGTAGAACCTCAAGCTCCTGATAGGACTTCAGTTCAGCCAAATATGTTGATTTTAACCTTCTGAAACTCTGAGCAGAGGACACAGTTGGGACTCCAGAACTACAGAAACTGTGGGATAATAAACAAGTGTTTAAGATTATAAATTTGTGGTAATTTGCTTCAAAACAATAGAAAATAATAAGGAGTGGGAATCTGTGAAATTGTTGGTGATCCTGATTAGCATTAATAACCCTGTAGTCCTGTATCATATAAAATACATAGACTTTCACAAAGCCCCTACTACACAAATCCTGATAGCAAAGGAGACAGCATTGCATAGTGGCTGAAAGAATGGTTATTGGAGTCAAGTTGTGGGCTTAGAATACCTATTCTGCCACTGACTCTCTGAAATCATATAAAGAAATTAACTTCTGTACTAGTAAGAATTCTCTAGGAAAACGGAACTGACAGGATATATCTATAAATATTATAAAATATTTGTAAAAATTGTGTCGTGACTGTGGGGATACACAAGTCCAGACTCCATAGGGCAGGCTGCAAGCTTGCAACTCCAATGAAGGTTTTTGATAAATTGCCCAGGAGAAGCTGGCTGGCCGAAGTAGAGGTGGAAATTCTCCCTTCTGATTGCTGAAATCATCACTTTTCCTTTTAAAGCTGTCAACTGATTGGATAAGATGTCTCTCATTGTTGAAGGCAATCTCCTCAGTTGATTGTAGGTGTAATCAGCCATAGATGCAATCAACTTACTGATCATCTAAGTCTATGAAATGTCCTCACAGTAACAATCAGAACAAACTTGCTTGACCAAATAACTGGATACCATCACATGGCCAAGTTGACAAATGAAACTAACCATCACAACTTCTTTGTGCCTCAGATTCTTCATTTATAAAATAGAGGTAATAGTTTTTAGGGTTGTTGTGACTATTAAATGAGTGGTGCAATATAAATTGCCAAGCTTGAGCATAAACATTTAATTAAGTTTATTTTAGCTAGTATTATTCCTTTCACGTCTACCATAGATGTGATATTTTTCCATCCCCAGCATAATCCAATTAGGATGCTTAAACAAAAAGAAGCAAATAAGTAAAATATTTTTTCTCACTCTCTCAGGTAATAGAAATATCTAGTAATGGAAGTGACTTCAGGAATGGATTGCCCATTGCACAATGTCATCCAGGTATAGCTCTCTGTATCTCTTGGAATTTCTTCTTCTTTCTGCTGCTTTTATTCATCGTCTGACCACTGGAAGTAATGAGGTGGCTTTAGGTGTCCCAAGTTTCATATCTTCATACCATACTTGGTCTCCAAAAAAAATTAATAGATGAATAAATAAAGTCTCTTTTCTCCAATAATCTTGGCAAACATCTCCTAGGACAGTAAATGTCTCAATGACTTTGACTGACATATATGTATATCCAGAACCAAGTAGAGTAGCCAAGGACCAATCATAGTCTCCCCTGGAATTAGGAAGGAGGAGGTGGGTCAGTTCAATCTTACTCAAAATTTATGGTTGAGAATGGGAGTATGATGGTTTCTCAAAAGAAAATCAAGCCATGGTTGGTGAGAATAGAGTGGAAGGATGCCAAGGGAGACCACAAAAATGTCCCTTCTAATCTTTCAAAAGAATACATGAGTGCTCTTGAAAAATTAAATCACGCAGCACACACTGCATACTTTGTGAGGTTTTACAGGTAGTAATGCACTCTACTCCTTTTCACACATTTGTGACACCTCTTTAGCTTAAGTTCATTGAAAACTCAGTAAATAATTTGGCTTCTTTCCTTGTTTGGTATACTTTCAAGAAAATTTGTGCTGGCTCCGTTCATGTGTCAGTTTAGCTAGATAGCCAGTTGTTGGATCAAGCAAGCCCTGGTCTGATTGTTACTGTGAGAATATTTTGTGTATTTAAATTATCAGAAAGTTGAGTGCATCTCTGGCTGGTAACATCTACAATTAACAAGAAGAGAAGTTTCATCCAATCAATTTTCAGCCTTAAATGGAGAGCTGATGATTTCAGTAGTCAAAAGAGAGAATTTCCATTTCTACTTCAACAAATCAGCTTCTCCTGGGGAATTCATCAAAAACCTTCTTGACATTTCCAGCTCACAGCCTGCTCTGCTGAATTTGCACTTGCCCACTCCCACAGTTGTGTGAGCCAACTCCTAAAATAAATCTCATAATATTTACATTAGATATATAAATACACATGCACACATCTCCTGTTTACACACACACACACATACATATATCTCCTGTTGGTTCTGTTTCCCTGGAGAACCTTGGCTAATACAAAATGAAAGAAGTGATTACAAAGCAAGGAATATGCAAATGCATGGAGTAGAGTTAGAATTAGCTCCTCAGCACTGGGTTAAGCCACTATTTGGTTTAAACTGCTACTGAAATGCTTTCTTGAGATACCATTACACACATCTCTATGGTTTTAGCAAGCTGTGTAAACAACCAATATCACCAACATACCTTAACTTGATGTAGCGAATACAGGGAAATCCCAGTTTAGCTTCCTTTCAACACAGAATATGTGGAAATGTATATAGTTGCATTGGAAAAGGAAAAAGGATTAAGGAAAAAAACTTAATCAACTATAAGCATCTACTATGTTCCTGATCCTTATTTTATTTGATCACCACAAGACTGAGTCAGATATTTTTGCTTATTTTATGAATGAAAAAATGGATAAACATCAGAAAGTGAAGGAAGTATGGCAATACACTGAGGTAGGTTGAATAATGGCCCTGAAAGTTATC